>NC_042989.1:43287281-43367281 GCF_901001165.1 Salmo trutta
CTGGGCGTAACAATTCAAGCGCTCGGCTTTGTTTTGATGGCTTTGACCATCCATCTTCCTCTGTGATCAATTCCAGAGGTTTTCAATGGGGTTCAGGTCTGGAGATGGGCTGGCCATGACAGGATCTGGTGGTCCTCCAGCTACAATGGGGTTCAGGTCTGGAGATTGGGCTGGCCATGACAGGGTCTGGTGGTCCTCAGCTACAATGGGGTTCAGGTCTGGAGATTGGGCTGGCCATGACAGGATCTGGTGGTCCTCCAGCTACAATGGGGTTCAGGTCTGGAGATTGGGCTGGCCATGACAGGGTCTGTGGTCCTCAGCTACAATGGGGGTTCAGGTCTGGAGATTGGGCTGGCCATGACAGGGTCTTGACCTGGTGGTCCTCAGCTACAATGGGGTTCAGGTCTGGAGATCGGGGCTGGCCATGACAGGGTCTGGTGGTCCTCAGCTACAATGGGGTTCAGGTCTGGAGATTGGGCTGGCCATGACAGGACCTGGTGGTCCTCCAGCTACAATGGGGTTCAGGTCTGGAGATTTGGGCTGGCCATGACTGGGTCTTGACCTGGTGGTCCTCAGCTACAATGGGGTTCAGGTCTGGGAGTTGGGCTGGCCATGACTGGGTCTTGACCTGGTGGTCCTCCAGCTACAATGGGGTTCAGGTCTGGAGATTGGGCTGGCCATGACAGGGTCTGGTGGTCCTCCAGCTACAATGGGGTCAGGTCTGGAGATTGGGCTGGCCATGACAGGGTCTGGTGGTCCTCAGCTACAATGGGGTTCAGGTCTGGAGATTGGGCTGGCCATGACAGGGTCTGGTGGTCCTCAGCTACAATGGGGTTCAGGTCTGGAGATTTGGCCTGGCCATCGACAGGGTCTTGACCTGGTGGCCCTCCAGCTACAATGGGGTTTCAGGTCAGGAGATTGGGCCGGCCATGACAGGGTCTTGAATCTGGTGGTCCTCCAGCTACAATGGGTTCAGGTCTGGAGATTGGGCTGGCCATGACAGGGTCTTGATCTGGTGGTCCTCCAGCTACAATGGGGTTCAGGTCTGGAGATTGGGCTGGCCATGACAGGGTCTTGATCTGGTGGTCCTCCAGCTACAATGGGGTTCAGGTCTGGAGATTGGGCTGGCCATGACAGGGTCTGGTGGTCCTCAAGCTACAATGGGGTTCAGGTCTGGAGATTGGGCTGGCCATGACAGGGTCTTGATCTGGTGGTCCTCCATCCACACCTTGATTGACCGGCTGTGTGGCACGGAGCATTGTCCTGCTGGAAAAACCAATCTCAGAGTTGGGGAACATTGTTCAGAGCACTAAGGGGCCGACCATGAAAAACAGCCCCAGACCATTATTCTCCTCCACCAAACTTTACAGTTGGCACTATACATATCAGGCAGGTAGCGTTCTTCCTGGCATCCACCAAACCCAGATTCGTCCGTTGGACTGTCAGATGGTGAAGCGTGATTCATCACTCCAGAGAACGTGTTTCCACTGCTCCAGAGTCCAATGGCGGCGAGCTTTACACCACTACAGCTGACGCGTGACATTGTGCATGGTGATCTTAGGCTTGTGTGCGGCTGCTCCGGCCATGAAACCCATTTCATGAAGCTACTGATGAACAGTTCTTGTGCTGACGTTGCTTCCAGAGCAGTTTGGAACTCAGTAGTGAGTGTTTCAACCGAGGACAGATGATTTTTACACGCTTCAGCACTCGCCGGTCCCGTTCTGTGAGCTTGTGTGGCCTACCACTTCACGGCTGAGCCGTTGTTGCTCCTAGAAGTTTCCACCTCTCACAATAATAGCACTAAAGTTTGACCGGGGCAGCTCTAGCAGGGTGAAGAAATTTGACAAACTGGACTTGTTGGAAAAAGGTGACATCACTATGACGGTGCCACGTTGAAAGTCCTACTGAGCTCTTCAAGTAACGGGCCATTCTACTGGCCAAATGTTTGTCTATGGAGATTGCCATGTTTGTCGTGCTCGATTTTATACACCTGTCAGCACCGGGTGGTGTCTGAAATAGCAAATGCACTAATTTGAAGGGGGTTCCATATACCTTTTGTGTCGTATATATAGTGTATTTCACCTGTTAGTTTTTACATCCAAATAATTGTACATTTCAGTTATTTTGATTAAAGTCCTGCTGAGTAGGGTGTAATGTTTGCTGTATGTGTTTGCGTGCTGTCAGGGTCAGCGCAGAACTACTCAGTCATGGCGGGCATTGATTTCCATTGGGGGAGGGGCATGTTGTGCCTATATTTAGTTTAATGGGTTTTATAGTAAAGACAGGTAATTTGAACTGTTAAAAATTACTTTTTAATGTGGCATGTACATAATACCATCATGATGTTTTCATCTGATTGTCAAACAAATCGCTTGAAAACTAGGTTTCCATCTCACGTTCGTCAAAAATTATTCCAGCATACGAAAATTGTGTACACCCGCCAACTTTCTTTCATTTGTAAGTGGCTGAAACTATCTCACCGGAGAAAGCAACCGAGTGAAACAGCGCCCCCTCTGTCTTACTATATGTAGTCCATGTATCTGATGCTGTGTGGCCAAAAAGAGTATGGCATGTTTCAAGGTGACGTCTAGATGGTTATCAATATGAGTTATTATCTTGTATAGGCTGCTATCCTACTTTAAATAAAATCCTAAAATGGAAACAAAAACACTAGTCATTGGCCACCGGCTTATGACTCGTCTTGCCGCCCAATCAGACACGCAAAACGGTCTTGAGTGGCAACACATCTGCCCAATTAGCTGATTCGCTTTCCGTACACACCCACTCATTTCAACACACCTACTCGCCCGTACTGGGCTGCAGCTACCCATACTCCAGTCACCATATTGGGGGACAGCTACCCATACTCCAGCCACCATATTGGGCTGCAGCTACCCATACTCCAGCCACCATATTGGTTCTCAGCTACCCATACTCCAGTCACCATATTGGGCTGCAGCTACCCATACTCCAGTCACCATATTGGGCTGCAGCTACCCATACTCCAGCCACCATATTGGACTGCAGCTACCCATACTCCAGCCACCATATTGGGGACAGCTACCCATACTCCAGCCACCATATTGGGCTGCAGCTACCCATACTCCAGCCACCATATTGGTTCTCAGCTACCTATACTCCAGTCACCATATTGGGCTGCAGCTACCCATACTCCAGTCACCATATTGGGCTGCAGCTACCCATACTCCAGCCACCATATTGGACTGCAGCTACCCATACTCCAGCCACCATATTGGTTCTCAGCTACCCATACTCCAGCCACCATATTGGTGGACAGCTACCCATACTCCAGTCACCATATTGGACTGCAGCTACCCATACTCCAGTCACCATATTGGACTGCAGCTAACCCATACTCCAGTCACCATATTGGTGGACAGCTACCCATACTCCAGCCACCATATTGGTTCTCAGCTACCCATACTCCAGCCACCATATTGGTGGACAGCTACCCATACTCCAGCCACCATATTGGTGGACAGCTACCCATACTCCAGTCACCATATTGGGGGACAGCTACCCATACTCCAGTCACCATATTGGTTCTCAGCTACCATACTCCAGTCACCATATTGGGGGACAGCTACCCATACTCCAGTCACCATATTGGTTCTCAGCTACCCATACTCCAGCCACCATATTGGGCTGCAGCTACCCATACTCCAGTCACCATATTGGGGGACAGCTACCCATACTCCAGCCACCATATTGGGCTGCAGCTACCCATACTTGAGGTGAGCTGACTGACAAATTGCCTATTTTATTACATGAAAATGCCTGGTTCTCTCTCTCTTCTGTCTCTCCTCTGTCTGTCTGTCTGCCTGTCTGCCTGTCTGCCTGTCTGTCTGTCTGCCTGCCTGCCTGCCTGCCTGCCTGCCTGTCTGTCTGTCTGTCTGTCTGTCTGTCTGTCTGTCTGTCTGTCTCTCTCTCTCTCTCTCTCTTTCTCTTTCTCTTTTTCTCTCTCTCTCTCTCTCAGGATCTCTACTTCAGGTTCAATGATGTAGCATACAGGTGGATCGCTCTTGACAACTGGACATACACGACTACATTTTCTGCCTCAACAGAGCTAAGGTACTGTTTACACAGCTTACACTTCCAGCCCCATGGTGTTACTGTATTCACTACTCCCAGGGCCGGTTCCCTGGACTCAGAACAAGCCTTGTCTTTCAGGGCCGGTTCCCCGGATTCAGAACAAGCCTTGTCTTTCAGGGCCGGTTCCCCCGGATTCAGAACAAGCCTTGTCTTTCAGGGCCGGTTCCCCCGGACTCAGAACAAGCCTTGTCTTTCAGGGCTGGTTCCCTGGACTCAGAACAAGCCTTGTCTTTCAGGGGCCGGTTCCCCGGACTCAGAACAAGCCTTGTATTTCAGGGCCGGTTTCCCCGGATTCAGAACAAGCCTTGTATTTCAGGGACGGTTCCCCGGACACAGGACAAGCCTTATCTTGAACAAAAAATAACTTTTGATTAAGATTCTCCATTGAGCTGTCTTTTTAGTCTAGAACTAGGCTTAATTTGTGTCCGGGAAGCCACCCGTCAGTATTTCTAAAATAAACCCTTCTTGTCCTCTGCTCCAGGGCTAAACAAGAGTCCAGCTGGTGTTTGAAGGAGTGGACACCGTAGCGTCCATCTCTCTGAACGGAGTTGTTGTGGGAAAGACAGACAACATGTTCCGCAGATATGTAATGAAAAAAGTCTATTATTTATCATATGAACGTTGTTTATATTGCACATTGTGTAGTATGATTTCAAGGTGTGTCTAGTCATGTATGATCGTTTAGTTAAATTGTCAAATCTGTGCTGGGCCACTTGATAACGGGATTCCCTGATGTTCAAGGACTTCAGCGTAGGCCAGTTGTTAAGGGAAGGGCAGAACGTTGTGAAGGTGAGCCTCCTATCCCCCGTCGTGTACGCCTCAGAGAGGAGTCGGGATCACTCCTCGTACAGGGTGCCCCCCGACTGCCCTCCACCCGTCCAGAAGGGCGAATGTCACGTCAACTTTATCAGAAAGGTCAGTCGCTTCAACTCTTGGGAATTAACATCATCTTTTCAGTTAATAGTATTTATTGTGTGTTGACAGAAAACATTCAGTTTGTTAACAATATATATATATTTTTTTATTTTCTTTTTACAGTTTAGTCAGTTAATTTGATCTCCATCAACTCATGTCACTCTTGAAAGTGTCACTCTGTACCTCTTGGGAAGAATGTATTTATTTAACTTTTATAGAGCCCCACCGTTTTGTCGTCATAATACCCATGAAACCTAGCGGTCAAACAGGGAAATGGTTCCAATAGTTTTTTTTTCACCATGCATTTCTCCCATAGGGGATTTTAGAAACACTTCAAATTAAGTGGGAAAGACAGACAGACACATTTTAAATGTTTTAGAAACACATTCGGGCAGCAGGGTAGCCAAGTGGTTAGAGCGTTGGGTCAGTAACCAGCAGGTAGCCTAGTGGTTAGAGCGTTGGGCCAGTAACCAGCAGGTAGCCAAGTGGTTAGAGCGTTGGACCAGTAACCAGCAGGTAGCCTAGTGGTTAGAGCGTTGGACCAGTAACCAGCAGGTAGCCTAGTGGTTAGAGCGTTGGACTAGTAACCAGCAGGTAGCCTAGTGGTTAGAGCGTTGGGTCAGTAACCAGCAGGTAGCCTAGTGGTTAGAGCGTTGGGCCAGTAACCAGCAGGTAGCCAAGTGGTCTAGAGCGTTGGACCAGTAACCAGCAGGTAGCCTAGTGGTTAGAGCGTTGGACCAGTAACCAGCAGGTAGCCTAGTGGTTAGAGCGTTGGGCCAGTAACCGAAAAGGTTAACAGGAGTGTGTTTTTGCTTGTTTAAGCTTTTTCCGTAGTGAACTTAGCTTGGTAACGTTAAGCTAATTCACTAGCTAGCCTAGCACAGACAACGTTATCTTGTCTAGGTGACCCAGCTAGCTACATCACTAACCAACTTTAAAACGCCCTTCTCTGGACTGACATTTGCAATTTGTTTCTCATGAACTTGCTGCTTGCTTATTTCAATTGACCTACCTTGGTGTTTCACGTCCACATCATAACACAACGCTGGTTTCTAGTGGTGTTGCTGTTCTTCTGCAGGCTCCATTTATCACAGTGGACACATTATGATGGACATTATCCATGACATTATCCAGATAATGTAGCGGAACGCTCTAAAACAAGGAAAATAAACGTCTTCAGAAGGAAAGATTCAGGTTGAATCATTTCCAGTCGATCAGAGGGCAGATAGGCCTGTTCCCACTATTTACCACAGCCACAAAGACTACAGTCTATATCCTAGAAATTCATTAAAAATAACATTTGGGGCATTTTGGGTTTCATTTAAGGTTAGGCATAAGCTTAGCACTGTGGTTAAAAGTTTCAAATCACCATCCTCCAACAGACAGATGCTAATGACATTGGAGTCATGATTGTGTGGCCCTTAGAAATAACAGTAAATTATATTTGTGATCACCATTCACCCGTTGGATAACTCTCCTGTCTGCTGGTCTTTTACCCACCAGGCTCAGAGTTCCTTCAGCTGGGGACTGGGGGCCGTCATTTCAACCATGGGGCTGTGGAAGGGTGTTCATACTGGAGGCCTTTGATGTGCTGCGCCTAATCCATCTCTCTACTGTACCAGTCTATAGTATGTCTCCATCTCTCTACTGTACCAGTCTATAGTATGTCTTCATCTCTCTCCGTGTCTCTCTGTTTCTGTCTCTGTCTCTGTCTCTCTCTCTCTCTCTCTCTCTCTCTCTCTCTCTCTCTCTCTCTCTCTCTCTCTCTCTCTCTCTCTCTCCCTGTGTATAACTATCTCTCTCTCTCTCTCTCTCTCTCTCTCTCCTCTCTCTCTCTCTGTGTCTCTCTCTCTCTCTCTCTGTGTCTCTCTGTTTCTGTCTCTCTCTCTCTCCCTGTGTATAACTATCTCTTTCTCTCTCTCTCCCTGTGTATAACTATCTCTCGCTCTCGCTCTCTCTCTCCCTCTCTCTCTCTGTCTGACACAGTCTCTCTCTCTCCCTGTGTCTCTCTCTCTCTCTCTCTGTCTCTCTGTCTGTCTGTCTGTCTGTCTGTCTGTCTGTCTGTCTGTCTGTCTGTCTGTCTGTCTGTCTGTCTCTCTCTCTCTCTCTCCTCTCTCTCTCTCTCTCTCTCTGTCTCTCTCTCTCTCTCTCTCTCTCTGTGTCTCTCTCTCTCTCTCTCTCTGCATGTGCATCTAACAATTCTGAACTTGTTATCTATACAGCTACTGTGTGAACTCTCCTAGGCTGAATCCCGAATCATCCCCTATGCTCCTCTGATCTCCATCTGTGCGTTCAGGCATGCCTTACGCCATATGCAGAAGTGTCCCAAAGCCGAGGGAGTTAAAATAATGGAGGGTGTATTAGACTCTTCGATAGCCACTATTGACCGAGTCTGATTCGCTGCTGACTTTAGAGTGAAGTAGTATCCCATAATGCACCACGTGTCTAATTATGATCCATGACACATGTAACATACGAAACACTTTCCTAATTCACTGTTGCTGAGGTATATTTATTGTGAGACGACAGGGAGAATTTTCTCAGTTGAATTTCGTTTTATTATTTAAAGTCAGGTGTGTGTCCAGAAGGTAAGGGGTTTATTGATCTCCTCGCCACTCTTGAAGTTACCCTCTGAGTTTCATCAGCTCCGTGCGAATTGGTAGGGGCAAGGTGGTGGTTTGGGATTCACCGCTAGTCATGGAAAGCCCTGTTCTTCCTCTTCCTGTCTCCCAGACTCCTCTCTGTCTCAGTGGGTGGTAAAAGTGGAAGTGTTGGTTGATGCTGTGGAAGAGACTAAAGTCGAGTTCAACCTCTCTCTGATGGAGCTGTCTACAGAACAGTCATTCACGGTGTTGTTCCCATCTGGGCAGAGCAAGAACACCTTCAGCCTCCATGTCAACACAGTTAGTATACACCCTATTCCCTTTATAGTGCCCTACTGTTGACCAGAGCCCTTTACAGTATAGTGCCCTACTGTTGACCAGAGTCCTATACAGTATAGTGTCCTACTGTTGACCAGAGTCCTTTACAGTATAGTGCCCTACTGTTGACCAGAGCCCTTTACAGTATAGTGCCCTACTGTTGACCTTTACAGTATAGTGCCCTACTGTTGACCAGAGTCCTATACAGTATAGTGCCCTACTGTTGACCAGAGCCCTTTACAGTATAGTGCCCTACTGTTGACCAGAGTCCTTTACAGTATAGTGCCCTACTGTTGACCAGAGTCCTATACAGTATAGTGCCCTACTGTTGACCAGAGCCCTTTACAGTATAGTGCCCTACTGTTGACCAGAGCCCTTTACAGTATAGTGCCCTACTGTTGACCAGAGCCCTTTACAGTATAGTGCCCTACTGTTGACCAGAGTCCTTTACAGTATAGTGCCCTACTGTTGACCAGAGTCCTTTACAGTATAGTGCCCTACTGTTGACCTTTACAGTATAGTGCCCTACTGTTGACCAGAGTCCTTTACAGTATAGTGCCCTACTGTTGACCAGAGTCCTTTACAGTATAGTGCCCTACTGTTGACCAGAGTCCTTTACAGTATAGTGCCCTACTGTTGACCAGAGTCCTTTACAGTATAGTGCCCTACTGTTGACCAGAGTCCTTTACAGTATAGTGCCCTACTGTTGACCAGAGCCCTTTACAGTATAGTGCCCTACTGTTGACCAGAGCCCTTTACAGTATAGTGCCCTACTGTTGACCAGAGTCCTATACAGTATAGTGCCCTACTGTTGACCAGAGTCCTATACAGTATAGTGCCCTACTGTTGACCAGAGTCCTTTACAGTATAGTGCCCTACTGTTGACCTTTACAGTATAGTGCCCTACTGTTGACCAGAGCCCTTTACAGTATAGTGCCCTACTGTTGACCAGAGTCCTTTACAGTATAGTGCCCTACTGTTGACCAGAGTCCTTTACAGTATAGTGCCCTACTGTTGACCAGAGCCCTTTACAGTATAGTGCCCTACTGTTGACCAGAGCCCTTTACAGTATAGTGCCCTACTGTTGACCTTTACAGTATAGTGCCCTACTGTTGACCAGAGTCCTTTACAGTATAGTGCCCTACTGTTGACCTATACAGTATAGTGCCCTACTGTTGACCAGAGCCCTTTACAGTATAGTGCCCTACTGTTGACCAGAGTCCTATACAGTATAGTGCCCTACTGTTGACCAGAGTCCTATACAGTATAGTGCCCTACTGTTGACCAGAGTCCTTTACAGTATAGTGCCCTACTGTTGACCAGAGTCCTTTACAGTATAGTGCCCTACTGTTGACCAGAGTCCTTTACAGTATAGTGCCCTACTGTTGACCTTTACAGTATAGTGCCCTACTGTTGACCAGAGCCCTTTACAGTATAGTGCCCTACTGTTGACCTATACAGTATAGTGCCCTACTGTTGACCAGAGCCCTTTACAGTATAGTGCCCTACTGTTGACCAGAGTCCTTTACAATATAGTGCCCTACTGTTGACCAGAGTCCTTTACAGTATAGTGCCCTACTGTTGACCAGAGTCCTTTACAGTATAGTGCCCTACTGTTGACCAGAGCCCTTTACAGTATAGTGCCCTACTGTTGACCAGAGTCCTATACAGTATAGTGCCCTACTGTTGACCTTTACAGTATAGTGCCCTACTGTTGACCTTTACAGTATAGTGCCCTACTGTTGACCAGGGCCCTTTACAGTATAGTGCCCTACTGTTGACCAGAGTCCTATACAGTATAGTGCCCTACTGTTGACCTTTACAGTATAGTGCCCTACTGTTGACCAGAGTCCTTTACAGTATAGTGCCCTACTGTTGACCTTTACAGTATAGTGCCCTACTGTTGATCAGAGTCCTTTACAGTATAGTGCCCTACTGTTGACCAGAGTCCTTTACAGTATAGTGCCCTACTGTTGACCAGAGTCCTTTACAGTATAGTGCCCTACTGTTGATCAGAGTCCTTTACAGTATAGTGCCCTACTGTTGATCAGAGTCCTTTACAGTATAGTGCCCTACTGTTGACCTTTACAGTATAGTGCCCTACTGTTGACCAGAGTCCTTTACAGTATAGTGCCCTACTGTTGACCAGAGTCCTTTACAGTATAGTGCCCTACTGTTGACCAGAGTCCTATACAGTATAGTGCCCTACTGTTGACCAGAGTCCTTTACAGTATAGTGCCCTACTGTTGACCAGAGCCCTTTACAGTATAGTGCCCTACTGTTGACCTATACAGTATAGTGCCCTACTGTTGACCAGAGCCCTTTACAGTATAGTGCCCTACTGTTGACCAGAGTCCTTTACAGTATAGTGCCCTACTGTTGACCAGAGTCCTTTACAGTATAGTGCCCTACTGTTGACCAGAGTCCTTTACAGTATAGTGCCCTACTGTTGACCAGAGCCCTTTACAGTATAGTGCCCTACTGTTGACCAGAGTCCTATACAGTATAGTGCCCTACTGTTGACCTTTACAGTATAGTGCCCTACTGTTGACCAGAGTCCTATACAGTATAGTGCCCTACTGTTGACCTTTACAGTATAGTGCCCTACTGTTGACCAGAGTCCTTTACAGTATAGTGCCCTACTGTTGACCTTTACAGTATAGTGCCCTACTGTTGATCAGAGTCCTTTACAGTATAGTGCCCTACTGTTGACCAGAGTCCTTTACAGTATAGTGCCCTACTGTTGACCTTTACAGTATAGTGCCCTACTGTTGACCAGAGCCCTTTACAGTATAGTGCCCTACTGTTGACCAGAGTCCTTTACAGTATAGTGCCCTACTGTTGACCTTTACAGTATAGTGCCCTACTGTTGACCAGAGTCCTTTACAGTATAGTGCCCTACTGTTGACCTATACAGTATAGTGCCCTACTGTTGACCAGAGTCCTTTACAGTATAGTGCCCTACTGTTGACCAGAGTCCTTTACAGTATAGTGCCCTACTGTTGACCAGAGCCCTTTACAGTATAGTGCCCTACTGTTGACCAGAGTCCTTTACAGTATAGTGCCCTACTGTTGACCAGAGTCCTATACAGTATAGTGCCCTACTGTTGACCAGAGCCCTTTACAGTATTGTGCCCTACTGTTGACCAGAGTCCTTTACAGTATAGTGCCCTACTGTTGACCTTTACAGTATAGTGCCCTACTGTTGACCAGAGCCCTTTACAGTATAGTGCCCTACTGTTGACCAGAGTCCTTTACAGTATAGTGCCCTACTGTTGACCAGAGTCCTTTACAGTATAGTGCCCTACTGTTGACCAGAGTCCTTTACAGTATAGTACCCTACTGTTGACCAGAGTCCTTTACAGTATAGTGCCCTACTGTTGACCTTTACAGTATAGTGCCCTACTGTTGACCAGAGTCCTATACAGTATAGTGCCCTACTGTTGACCAGAGTCCTTTACAGTATAGTGCCCTACTGTTGACCAGAGTCCTTTACAGTATAGTGCCCTACTGTTGACCAGAGTCCTTTACAGTATAGTGCCCTACTGTTGACCAGAGTCCTTTACAGTATAGTGCCCTACTGTTGACCAGAGTCCTATACAGTATAGTGCCCTACTGTTGACCAGAGTCCTTTACAGTATAGTGCCCTACTGTTGACCAGAGCCCTTTACAGTATAGTGCCCTACTGTTGACCTTTACAGTATAGTGCCCTACTGTTGACCAGAGTCCTTTACAGTATAGTGCCCTACTGTTGACCAGAGCCCTTTACAGTATAGTGCCCTACTGTTGACCTTTACAGTATAGTGCCCTACTGTTGACCAGAGCCCTTTACAGTATAGTGCCCTACTGTTGACCAGAGTCCTATACAGTATAGTGCCCTACTGTTGACCAGAGCCCTTTACAATATAGTGCCCTACTGTTGACCAGAGTCCTTTACAGTATAGTGCCCTACTGTTGACCTTTACAGTATAGTGCCCTACTGTTGACCAGAGTCCTTTACAGTATAGTGCCCAACTGTTGACCAGAGCCCTTTACAGTATAGTGCCCTACTGTTGACCAGAGTCCTATACAGTATAGTGCCCTACTGTTGACCAGAGCCCTTTACAGTATAGTGCCCTACTGTTGACCAGAGTCCTTTACAGTATAGTGCCCTACTGTTGACCAGAGTCCTTTACAGTATAGTGCCCTACTGTTGACCAGAGTCCTTTACAGTATAGTGCCCTACTGTTGACCTTTACAGTATAGTGCCCTACTGTTGACCAGAGTCCTTTACAGTATAGTGCCCTACTGTTGACCAGAGCCCTTTACAGTATAGTGCCCTACTGTTGACCAGAGTCCTTTACAGTATAGTGCCCTACTGTTGACCAGAGTCCTTTACAGTATAGTGCCCTACTGTTGACCTTTACAGTATAGTGCCCTACTGTTGACCAGAGTCCTATACAGTATAGTGCCCTACTGTTGACCTTTACAGTATAGTGCCCTACTGTTGACCAGAGTCCTATACAGTATAGTGCCCTACTGTTGACCTTTACAGTATAGTGCCCTACTGTTGACCAGAGTCCTTTACAGTATAGTGCCCTACTGTTGACCTTTACAGTATAGTGCCCTACTGTTGATCAGAGTCCTTTACAGTATAGTGCCCTACTGTTGACCAGAGTCCTTTACAGTATAGTGCCCTACTGTTGACCTTTACAGTATAGTGCCCTACTGTTGACCAGAGCCCTTTACAGTATAGTGCCCTACTGTTGACCAGAGTCCTTTACAGTATAGTGCCCTACTGTTGACCTTTACAGTATAGTGCCCTACTGTTGACCAGAGTCCTTTACAGTATAGTGCCCTACTGTTGACCTATACAGTATAGTGCCCTACTGTTGACCAGAGTCCTTTACAGTATAGTGCCCTACTGTTGACCAGAGTCCTTTACAGTATAGTGCCCTACTGTTGACCAGAGCCCTTTACAGTATAGTGCCCTACTGTTGACCAGAGTCCTTTACAGTATAGTGCCCTACTGTTGACCAGAGTCCTATACAGTATAGTGCCCTACTGTTGACCAGAGCCCTTTACAGTATTGTGCCCTACTGTTGACCAGAGTCCTTTACAGTATAGTGCCCTACTGTTGACCTTTACAGTATAGTGCCCTACTGTTGACCAGAGCCCTTTACAGTATAGTGCCCTACTGTTGACCAGAGTCCTTTACAGTATAGTGCCCTACTGTTGACCAGAGTCCTTTACAGTATAGTGCCCTACTGTTGACCAGAGTCCTTTACAGTATAGTACCCTACTGTTGACCAGAGTCCTTTACAGTATAGTGCCCTACTGTTGACCTTTACAGTATAGTGCCCTACTGTTGACCAGAGTCCTATACAGTATAGTGCCCTACTGTTGACCAGAGTCCTTTACAGTATAGTGCCCTACTGTTGACCAGAGTCCTTTACAGTATAGTGCCCTACTGTTGACCAGAGTCCTTTACAGTATAGTGCCCTACTGTTGACCAGAGTCCTTTACAGTATAGTGCCCTACTGTTGACCAGAGTCCTATACAGTATAGTGCCCTACTGTTGACCAGAGTCCTTTACAGTATAGTGCCCTACTGTTGACCAGAGCCCTTTACAGTATAGTGCCCTACTGTTGACCTTTACAGTATAGTGCCCTACTGTTGACCAGAGTCCTTTACAGTATAGTGCCCTACTGTTGACCAGAGCCCTTTACAGTATAGTGCCCTACTGTTGACCTTTACAGTATAGTGCCCTACTGTTGACCAGAGCCCTTTACAGTATAGTGCCCTACTGTTGACCAGAGTCCTATACAGTATAGTGCCCTACTGTTGACCAGAGCCCTTTACAATATAGTGCCCTACTGTTGACCAGAGTCCTTTACAGTATAGTGCCCTACTGTTGACCTTTACAGTATAGTGCCCTACTGTTGACCAGAGTCCTTTACAGTATAGTGCCCAACTGTTGACCAGAGCCCTTTACAGTATAGTGCCCTACTGTTGACCAGAGTCCTATACAGTATAGTGCCCTACTGTTGACCAGAGCCCTTTACAGTATAGTGCCCTACTGTTGACCAGAGTCCTTTACAGTATAGTGCCCTACTGTTGACCAGAGTCCTTTACAGTATAGTGCCCTACTGTTGACCAGAGTCCTTTACAGTATAGTGCCCTACTGTTGACCTTTACAGTATAGTGCCCTACTGTTGACCAGAGTCCTTTACAGTATAGTGCCCTACTGTTGACCAGAGCCCTTTACAGTATAGTGCCCTACTGTTGACCAGAGTCCTTTACAGTATAGTGCCCTACTGTTGACCAGAGCCCTTTACAGTATAGTGCCCTACTGTTGACCAGAGTCCTTTACAGTATAGTGCCCTACTGTTGACCAGAGACCTTTACAGTATAGTGCCCTACTGTTGACCAGAGTCCTTTACAGTATAGTGCCCTACTGTTGACCAGAGCCCTTTACAGTATAGTGCCCTACTGTTGACCAGAGTCCTTTACAGTATAGTGCCCTACTGTTGACCAGAGTCCTTTACAGTATAGTGCCCTACTGTTGACCAGAGTCCTTTACAGTATAGTGCCCTACTGTTGACCTTTACAGTATAGTGCCCTACTGTTGACCAGAGTCCTATACAGTATAGTGCCCTACTGTTGACCAGGGCCCATAGGGGTTTTAAAGGGAATAGGATGCCATTTGGGACACATCTTATCTCTGCTGAAATGACCTCTGAATATCAGGGTTTTAGCATGTCTCTGTTTTTCATCGTGCTGAGGTTAATGTTTAGTGTGTGTGTGTGTGTGTGTGTGTGTGTGTGTGTGTGTGTGTGTGTGTGTGTGGTAGAGTAACCAGGTGAAGCTGTGGTGGCCCAGTGGCCATGGTGAGCAGCACTCTTATCATCTCAGTGTAAGAGGAACCTTGCTGGAGGGAGCAGCCATACTCAGGACAGACACACAGGTCAGACCTCAACATCTCTACTCCTCTCCTATTCCCTCTGTCTTCTCACGGTCTCCAGTCATCTGTCTTCTCACTGTCTCCAGTCCTCTGTCTTCTCATGGTCTCCAGTCCTCTTGTCTTCTCACTGTCTCCAGTCCTCTGTCTTCTCACGGTCTCCAGTCCTCTGTCTTCTCACGGTCTCCAGTCCACTGTCTTCTCACTGTCTCCAGTCCTCTGTCTTCTCACTGTCTCCAGTCCTCTTGTCTTCTCACTGTCTCCAGTCCTCTGTCTTCTCACTGTCTCCAGTCCTCTGTCTTCTCAATGTCTCCAGTCCTCTGTCTTCTCACGGTCTCCAGTCCTCTGTCTTCTCACGGTCTCCAGTCCTCTGTCTTCTCACTGTCTCCAGTCCTCTGTCTTCTCACGGTCTCCAGTCCTCTGTCTTCTCACTGTCTCCAGTCCTCTGTCTTCTCACTGTCTCCAGTCCTCTTGTCTTCTCACTGTCTCCAGTCCTCTTGTCTTCTCACTGTCTCCTGTCCTCTTGTCTTCTCACTGTCTCCAGTCCTCTGTCTTCTCAATGTCTCCAGTCCTCTGTCTTCTCATGGTCTCCAGTCCTCTCTCCTCTCCCTCAAAGTGTAAATTAATCTGATTTAATGTAAGTAGTAGTATTTATCTGACCTGGTTACACTAGACAGAATGCTAAAATCTTCACTGGCGATCTGTCTCCAGGTGTATTTAACAGTCTCTCTGTGTCCAGGTGTCTCCAGGTGTATATAACAGTCTCTCTGTGTTCAGGTGTATTTAACAGTCTCTCTGTCTCCAGGTGTATTTAACAGTCTCTCTGTCTCCAGGTGTATTTAACAGTCTCTCTGTGTCCAGGTGTATTTAACAGTCTCTCTGTGTCCAGGTGTCTCCAGGTGTATTTAACAGTCTCTCTGTGTCCAGGTGTATTTAACAGTCTCTCTGTCTCCAGGTGTATATAACAGTCTCTCTGTGTCCAGGTGTATTTAACAGTCTCTCTGTCTCCAGGTGTATTTAACAGTCTCTCTGTCTCCAGGTGTATTTAACAGTCTCTCTGTCTCCAGGTGTATTTAACAGTCTCTCTGTGTCCAGGTGTATTTAACAGTCTCTCTGTGTCCAGGTGTATTTAACAGTCTCTCTGTCTCCAGGTGTATATAACAGTCTCTCTGTGTCCAGGTGTATTTAACAGTCTCTCTGTCTCCAGGTGTATTTAACAGTCTCTCTGTGTCCAGGTGTATTTAACAGTCTCTCTGTCTCCAGGTGTATTTAACAGTCTCTCTGTCTCCAGGTGTATTTAACAGTCTCTCTGTCTCCAGGTGTATTTAACAGTCTCTCTGTGTCCAGGTGTATTTAACAGTCTCTCTGTCTCCAGGTGTATTTAACAGTCTCTCTGTGTCCAGGTGTATTTAACAGTCTCTCTGTCTCCAGGTGTATTTAACAGTCTCTCTGTGTCCAGGTGTCTCCAGGTGTATTTAACAGTCTCTCTGTGTCCAGGTGTCTCCAGGTGTATTTAACAGTCTCGCTGTCTCCAGGTGTATTTAACAGCCTCTCTGTCTCCAGGTGTATTTAACAGTCTCTCTGTCTCCAGGTGTATTTAACAGTCTCTCTGTCTCCAGGTGTATTTAACAGTCTCTCTGTCTCCAGGTGTATTTAACAGTCTCTCTGTGTCCAGGTGTATTTAACAGTCTCTCTGTCTCCAGGTGTATTTAACAGTCTCTCTGTCTCCAGGTGTCTCCAGGTGTATTTAACAGCCTCTCTGTCTCCAGGTGTATTTAACAGTCTCTCTGTGTCCAGGTGTATTTAACAGTCTCTCTGTGTTCAGGTGTATATAACAGTCTCTCTGTGTCCAGGTGTATTTAACAGTCTCTCTGTCTCCAGGTGTATTTAACAGTCTCTCTGTGTCCAGGTGTCTTCAGGTGTATTTAACAGTCTCTCTGTCTCCAGGTGTATTTAACAGTCTCTCTGTCTCCAGGTGTATTTAACAGTCTCTCTGTCTTCAGGTGTATTTAACAGTCTCTCTGTGTCCAGGTGTATTTAACAGTCTCTCTGTCTCCAGGTGTATTTAACAGTCTCTCTGTCTCCAGGTGTATTTAACAGTCTCTCTGTCTCCAGGTGTATTTAACAGTCTCTCTGTCTCCAGGTGTATTTAACAGTCTCTCTGTGTCCAGGTGTATTTAACAGCCTCTCTGTGTCCAGGTGTATTTAACAGTCTCTCTGTCTCCAGGTGTATTTAACAGTCTCTCTGTGTTCAGGTGTATTTAACAGTCTCTCTGTGTCCAGGTGTATTTAACAGTCTCTCTGTCTCCACGTGTATTTAACAGTCTCTCTGTCTCCAGGTGTCTCCAGGTGTATTTAACAGCCTCTCTGTCTCCAGGTGTATTTAACAGTCTCTCTGTGTCCAGGTGTATTTAACAGTCTCTCTGTGTTCAGGTGTATATAACAGTCTCTCTGTGTCCAGGTGTATTTAACAGTCTCTCTGTCTCCAGGTGTATTTAACAGTCTCTCTGTGTCCAGGTGTCTCCAGGTGTATTTAACAGTCTCTCTGTGTCCAGGTGTATTTAACAGTCTCTCTGTCTCCAGGTGTATTTAACAGCCTCTCTGTCTCCAGGTGTATTTAACAGTCTCTCTGTCTCCAGGTGTATTTAACAGTCTCTCTGTGTCCAGGTGTATTTAACAGTCTCTCTGTCTCCAGGTGTATTTAACAGTCTCTCTGTGTCCAGGTGTCTCCAGGTGTATTTAACAGTCTCTCTGTCTCCAGGTGTATTTAACAGTCTCTCTGTCTCCAGGTGTATTTAACAGTCTCTCTGTCTCCAGGTGTATTTAACAGTCTCTCTGTGTCCAGGTGTCTCCAGGTGTATTTAACAGTCTCTCTGTGTCCAGGTGTATTTAACAGTCTCTCTGTCTCCAGGTGTCTCCAGGTGTATTTAACAGTCTCTCTGTGTCCAGGTGTATTTAACAGTCTCTCTGTCTCCAGGTGTATTTAACAGTCTCTCTGTGTCCAGGTGTATTTAACAGTCTCTCTGTGTCCAGGTGTATTTAACAGTCTCTCTGTCTCCAGGTGTATTTAACAGTCTCTCTGTGTCCAGGTGTATTTAACAGTCTCTCTGTGTCCAGGTGTCTCCAGGTGTATTTAACAGTCTCTCTGTCTCCAGGTGTATTTAACAGTCTCTCTGTCTCCAGGTGTATTTAACAGTCTCTCTGTGTCCAGGTGTATTTAACAGTCTCTCTGTCTCCAGGTGTATTTAACAGTCTCTCTGTGTCCAGGTGTATTTAACAGTCTCTCTGTGTCCAGGTGTATTTAACAGTCTCTCTGTCTCCAGGTGTATTTAACAGTCTCTCTGTGTTCAGGTGTATTTAACAGTCTCTCTGTCTCCAGGTGTATTTAACAGTCTCTCTGTCTCCAGGTGTATTTAACAGTCTCTCTGTCTCCAGGTGTATTTAACAGTCTCTCTGTGTCCAGGTGTATTTAACAGTCTCTCTGTGTCCAGGTGTATTTAACAGTCTCTCTGTCTCCAGGTGTATTTAACAGTCTCTCTGTCTCCAGGTGTATTTAACAGTCTCTCTGTGTTCAGGTGTATTTAACAGTCTCTCTGTCTCCAGGTGTATTTAACAGTCTCTCTGTCTCCAGGTGTATTTAAAAGTCTCTCTGTGTCCAGGTGTATTTAACAGTCTCTCTGTGTCCAGGTGTCTCCAGGTGTATTTAACAGTCTCTCTGTGTCCAGGTGTATTTAACAGTCTCTCTGTCTCCAGGTGTATTTAACAGTCTCTCTGTGTCCAGGTGTCTCCAGGTGTATTTAACAGTCTCTCTGTGTCCAGGTGTATTTAACAGTCTCTCTGTCTCCAGGTGTATTTAACAGCCTCTCTGTATTAATCCCAAGGTGTATTTCCGTACAGTAGAGCTGGTCCAGGAGCCAATCGCTGGTTCCCCTGGGCTGAGTTTCTACTTCCGGGTCAACAAGAAGCCCATCTTCCTGAAGGGTTCAAACTGGATCCCAGCTCACGCCCTTCAGGACCTGGTCAGCCCTGCTGAGTGAGACACACACACACACACACACGCGCACACGTACACACACGCACACACACACACACACACACACACACACACACATGTACACACACACACATGTACACACACACGCACACACGCGCACACACGTACACACACACACACGTACACACACACACACACACACACAGACACACACACACACGTACACACACACGTACACACACACACACACACACACACACACACACACACATACACACACATACACACACACACACACACACACACACACACACACACACACACACACACTCGTGTCTTTGGTCTTAATCATGATATCAAGCTTTCACTCATTAATTCTTCTAAGATGGGATGTGTTTTGTACATGTCAACGTCATTATGTTTACATTATGATTCCAACAGGACGTTAGTTTTCTGATTTAACTCACCACGTACCTATGTCTCGGCCCTCACTAGCATAAAAACTAACTCTCCAATACAACCTGGTGCATCACACAAAAAAATATCCCCTTCAAAACCTGTCAGTTTAAATAAGAGATATCTGGGGGGTTTTGGATGAGTCTCAATCCACCGCATCTGCCAGTGTTGCACTTCCCCATCTACATTTACATTTTAGTCATTTAGCAGACGCTCATATCCAGAGCGACTTACAGTAGTGAATACATTTCATTTCATTTCATGCATTTTGTTTTGTACTGGCCCCTCGTGGGAATCGAACCCACAACCCTGGCGTTGCAAACACCATGCTCTACCAACTGAGCCACAGGGAAGACCGTCTGAGGTGAAAGGTGACAGAGAGGTGTTGGTCAGACCAGGAGGCATCCCATCTGAGGTGAAAGGTGACAGAGAGGTGTTTGTCAGACCAGGGGACATCCCATCTGAGGTGAAAGGTGACAGAGAGGTGTTTATCAGACCAGGAGACATCCCGAAAATCAGTCTTGTCATGTAAACGTCTGTAGCGTCCGGACCGTTTGGGACCCCACTGTGGAACATTAGATATTAAACCTTAGTCTGAAGGTCCCGTGTGGCTCAGTTGGTAGAGCATGGTGTTTGCAACGCCAGGGTTGTGGGTTCGATTCCCACGGGGGACCAGTATGGAGACGGAAAAAAAAGTATGTAATGTATGCATTCACTACTGTTAGTCGCTCTGGATAAGAGCGTCTGCTGAATGACTAAAATGTAAATGTAAATGAAGGTAGCCCATACATATTAATGGAAGTATGAAGGTAGCTTTGTGCCTACCCAAAGAAGGGGTTAAATATGTGTTTAAAAAAACATTCCTGAGTTTTTTAAATTATCTCCTAGATTTACGGCAGATACTTCAAAACCTTTTTTTCCCCCCTACAATTCATTTTTTTACTGTTATTTTTGTCATCTCTGAATGTGTTACTCAATGCTTTTCTATGTGCTTTAGTAGTAAAAGCCCAAAATCTAGACTTAAATAAATATTATTATTTTTTTAATTTTATTTTATTCCTAAAGGTTGTCCTAAAATTCTAAATCAAATTAGGTAAATGATCCATGTTTTAAACATCTTTAAAACCCCAATATATATCAGCTTAGCAACCACCCTCTCTCCCTAACGCCTCAGACCGGAGAGAATTACACAACCCTCACTGTAACCTGATAGATTTCAACAGACACTAGTTAGTCGTTAATGTGTTGTCCAGTCATCGCCTAACCGTTGACTACAGTCGTGTTCTGTTTCAGTGTGAGGAACCTTCTACAGTCGTCCGTGGACGCCAATATGAACGCTCTCAGGGTCTGGGGTGGAGGTGTCTATGAACAGGACCTGTTCTACTCTCTCTGTGATGAGATGGGGATTATGGTAACTGACTAGTACTCGTTCTCCTTGTCTTCGTCACAAACTCCCTGTACTTTTCACCAATACCTTGTCTGTCCTTAGATTTGGCAGGACTTCATGTTTGCCTGTGCCATGTACCCCACTGATCCTGACTTCATAGAGACGGTTAGAGAAGAGGTTGGCCAACAGGTGAGCTACACACTACAGGATTGACGTCAGTAGCTTTGTCCTCGACGGCCCCGTACAGCACACTACAGGATTGACGTCAGTAGCTTTGTCCTCGACGGCCCCATAGAGCACACTACAGGGTTGACGTTAGTAGCTTTGTCCTCGACGGCCCCGTACAGCACACTACAGGGTTGACGTTAGTAGCTTTGTCCTCGACGGCCCCATAGAGCACACTACAGGGTTGACGTCAGTAGCTTTGTCCTCGACGGCCCCGTAGAGCACACTACAGGATTGACGTTAGTAGCTTTGTCCTCGACGGCCCCATAGAGCACACTACAGGGTTGACGTCAGTAGCTTTGTCCTCGACGGCCCCGTAGAGCACACTACAGGATTGACGTTAGTAGCTTTGTCCTCGACGGCCCCGTACAGCACACTACAGGGTTGATGTTAGTAGCTTTGTCCTCGACGGCCCCGTAGAGCACACTACAGGATTGACGTCAGTAGCTTTGTCCTCGACGGCCCCGTAGAGCACACTACAGGATTGACGTCAGTAGCTTTGTCCTCGACGGCCCCGTAGAGCACACTACAGGATTGACGTTAGTAGCTTTGTCCTCGACGGCCCCGTACAGCACACTACAGGGTTGATGTTAGTAGCTTTGTCCTCGACGGCCCCGTAGAGCACACTACAGGATTGACGTCAGTAGCTTTGTCCTCGACGGCCCCGTAGAGCACACTACAGGATTGACGTCAGTAGCTTTGTCCTCGACGGCCCCGTAGAGCACACTACAGGATTGACGTTAGTAGCTTTGTCCTCGACGGCCCCGTACAGCACACTACAGGGTTGATGTTAGTAGCTTTGTCCTCGACGGCCCCGTAGAGCACACTACAGGGTTGACGTTAGTAGCTTTGTCCTCCACGGCCCCGTAGAGCACACTACAGGATTGACGTCAGTAGCTTTGTCCTCGACGGCCCCGTAGAGCACACTACAGGATTGACGTCAGTAGCTTTGTCCTCGACGGCCCCGTAGAGCACACTACAGGGTTGATGTTAGTAGCTTTGTCTTCGACGGCCCCTAGAGCACACTGCAAATCTCCTGTTTCTGTAGCATGTGGCAGCTTGATGTAGCATCCCCTGGACAAGGCCTTGATCTATGTTAATATTGATTACGATGACTCATTTCCTGGTTATAGCATGTTTTAACATGTTATAACACCTGTTTCCTCGCCCCAATCAGGTGAGGCGCTTAAAGTCCCACCCGTCGGTCATCGTGTGGAGTGGGAACAACGAGAATGAGGCGGCCCTGGCCACTGATTGGTTCGGCATCCCTGTTGCCCAGCAACCCCGCTACCATAGAGACTATGTGACTCTGTATGTGGACAACATCAGGGCTGTTGTTCAGAAGGTGAGAGACGTATCTGAGACATGGTCTGTGTCTGAGGCCACCCTAAACCCTAAACCCTGTCACCGATCTGGGTCATTCTACAGAAGTCTGAATTGGGGGTTGATAGTTTTTTTTCTTCTAATTTGAATCTTATTTTCATTTTCCCAAAACTTTCAGTAGACATATACAGTATATACACTATATACACTATACTAACCTTATATACAGTATATACACACTAACCTTATATACAGTATATACAGTATACTAACCTTATATACAGTATATACACTATACTAACCTTATATACAGTATATACACTATATACACTATACTAACCTTATATACAGTATATACAGTATATACAGAATACTAACCTTATATACAGTATATACAGTATACTAATCTTATATACAGTATATACACTATATACAGAATACTAACCTTATATACAGTATATACACTATATACAGTATACTAACCTTATATACAGTATATACAGTATACTAACCTTATATACAGTATATACACTATACTAACCTTATATACAGTATATACACTAAATCAAATCAAATTTATTTCTATAGCCCTTCTTACATCAGCTGATATCTCAAAGTACTGTACAGAAACCCAGCCTAAAACCCCAAACAGCAAGTAATGCAGGTGTAGAAGCACGGTGGCTGGGAAAAACTCCCTAGAAAGGCCAAAACCTAGGAAGAAACCTAGAGAGGAAGCAGGCTATGAGGGGGTGGCCTAGGAAAAACTCCCTAGAAAGGCCAAAACCTAGGAAGAAACCTAGAGAGGAACCAGGCTATGAGGGGTGGCCAGTCCTCTTCTAGCTGTGCCGGGTGGAGATTATAACAGAACATGGCCAAGATGTTCAAATGTTCGTAAATGACCAGCATTGTCAAATAATAATAATCACAGTAGTTGTCGAGGGTGCAACAAGTCAGTAACACAAGAGTAAGTGTCAGTTGGCTTTTTCATAGCCGATCTTTGAGAGTATCTCTACCGCTCCTGCTGTCTCTAGAGAGTTGAAAACAGCAGGTCTGGGACAGGTAGCACGTCCGGTGAATAGGTCAGGGTTCCAGCAGGTCTGGGGCAACAGGTCTGGGACAGGTAGCACGTCCGGTGAACAGGTCAGGGTTCCATAGCTGCAGGCAGAACTGTTGGAACTGGAGCAGCAGCACGACCAGGTGAACTGGGGACAGCAAGGAGTCATCAAGCCAGGTAGTCCTGAGGCATGGTCCTAGGGCTCAGGTCCTCCGAGAGAGAGAAAGACAGAAAGAGAAAGAGAGAATTAGAGAGAGCATATTTAAATTCACACAGGACACCGGAAAAGACAAGAGAAATACTCCAGATGTGACAGACTGACCCTAGCCCCCCGACACATAAACTACTACAGCATAAATACTGGAGGCTGAGACAGGAGTGGTCAGGAAACACTTTGGCCCCATCCGATGAAACCCCCGGACAGGGCCAAACAGGTAGGATATAACCCCACCCACTTTGCCAAAGCACAGCCTCCACACCACTGGAGGGATATCTTCAACCACCAACATACCATCCCGGGACAAGGCCGAGTATAGCCCACAAAGATCTCCGCCACGGCACAGCCCAAGGGGGGGCGCCAACCCAGACAGGAAGACCACGTCAGTGACTCAACCCACTCAAGTGACGCACCCCTCCTAGCGACGGCATGGAAGAATACCAGTAAGCCAGTGACTCAGCCCCTGTAATAGGGGTAGAGGCAGAGAATCCCAGTGGAAAGAGGGGAAACCGGCCAGGCAGAGACAGCAAGGGCGGTTCGTTGCTCCAGCCTTTCCGTTCACCTTCACACTCCTGGGCCAGACTACACTTAATCATAGGACCTACTGAAGAGATGTGTCTTCAGTAAAGACTTAAAGGTTGAGACTGAGTCTGCGTCTCTCACATGGGTAGGCAGACTATTCCATAAAAATGGAGCTCTATAGTAAAACAGTAAAACCTTGAAATCAGCCCTAGCCTTAACAGGAAGCCAGTGTAGGGAGGCTAGCACTGGAGTAATATGATCACATGTTTTGGTTCTAGTCAAGATTCTAGCAGCCGTATTTAGCACTAACTGAAGTTTATTTAGTGCTTTATCTGGGTAGCCGGAAAGTAGAGCATTGCAGTAGTCCAACCTAGAAGTAACAAAGGCATGGATGAATTTTTCAGCGTCATTTTTGGACAGAAAGTTTCTGATTTTTGCAATGTTACGTAGATGGAAAAAAGCTGTCCTTGAAACAGTCTTGATATGTTCTTCAAAAGAGAGATCAGGGTCCAGAGTAACGCCGAGGTCCTTCAGTTTTATTTGAGACGACTGTACAACCATCCAGATTAATTGTCAGATTCAACAGAAGATCTCTTTGTTTCTTGGGACCTAGAACAAGCATCTCTGTTTTATCCGAGTTTAAGAGTAGAAAGTTTGCAGCCATCCACTTCCTTATGTCTGAAACACAGGCTTCTAGTGAGGGCAATTTTGGAGCTTCACCATGTTTCATTGAAATGTACAGCTGTGTGTCATCCGCATAGCAGTGAAATTTAACATTATGTTTTCGAATGACATCCCCAAGAGGTAAAATATAAAGTGAAAACAATAGTGGTCCTAAAAAGGAACCTTGAGGAACACCGAAATTTACAGTTCATTTGTCAGAGGACAAACCATTCACAGAGACAAACTGATATCTTTCTGACAGATAAGACCTAAACCAGGCCAGAACTGGTCCATGTAGACCAATTTGGGTTTCCAATCTCTCCAAAAGAATGTGGTGATCGATGGTATAAAAAGCAGCACTAAGATCTAGGAGCACGAGGACAGATGCAGAACCTCGGTCTGACGTCATTAAAAGGTCATTTACCACCTTCACAAGTGCAGTCTCAGTGCTATGATGGGGTCTAAAACTAATGAGTCCTGAGTGGCTTTTGGGCATTGTAGAGGGACATAATGAGGCTACTGGAGGCTACTGGAGGCTACTGGAGGCTACTGGAGGTTACTGGAGGCTACTGGAGGCTACTGGAGGTTACTGGAGGTTACTGGAGGTTACTGGAGGCTACTGGAGGTTACTGGAGGCTACTGGAGGCTACTGGAGGTTACTGGAGGCTACTGGAGGCTACTGGAGGCTACTGGAGGCTACTGGAGGTTACTGGAGGCTACTGGAGGTTACTGGAGGCTACTGGAGTCTACTGGAGGTTACTGGAGGTTACTGACGTAACCCCGGTTCTGTTTCTCTCACACCCCCCTAGTTTGGGAACCGCTCCTTCAGGGTATCGCCATACTGATATTGTGACATCCCTAGCCCCTTAATTTAACCAGGTTCCCATCTCCCCCTTCAGGAGGACGGTAGCCGCCCGTTCCTAGTCTCCAGCCCCACTAACGGAGCAGAGTCTCAGCAGGAGGGCTGGGTGGCCCACGACCCCTACGACGTACACTATGGAGATACACACTACTATAGCTACAGCCATGCCTGCTGGGACTGGACAGCCCTGCCACGCACACGCTTCGCCTCCGAGTACGGCTTCCAGTCCTGGCCCTCCTTCTCCACCTTGCAGAAGGTACAGTACCCTGGCTGGCGACGACTACATGTACATTCCTGTATTGTACACGTCATTCAGTGATTTGATGTTCTCTGCCCCTTCAGGTGTCTGTTTCTGAAGACTGGAGCTATGGGAGTAACTTCTCTTCTCATCGTCAGCACCATCAGACTGGCAACCAGCAGATGCTACAGCAGGCTGGACTACACTACCGGCTCCCAGACTCAGCTGATCCACTGAAGAGATACAAGGACACACTGTATATTACACAGGTACACTGGACACTACATCACACAGGTACACTGGACACTACATTACACAGGTACACTGGACACTACATCACACAGGTACACTGGACACTACATCACACAGGTACACTGGACACTACATCACATAGGTACACTGGACACTACATCACACAGGTACACTGGACACTACATTACACAGGTACACTGGACACTACATCACACAGGTACACTGGACACTACATTACACAGGTACACTGGACACTACATTACACAGGTACACTGGACACTACATCACACAGGTACACTGGACACTACCAGCTCCCAGACTCAGCAGATCCACTGAAGAGATACAAGGACACAATGTATATTACACAGGTACACTGGACACTACATTACACAGGTACACTGGACACTACATCACACAGGTACACTGGACACTACATTACACAGGTACACTGGACAATACATTACACAGGTACACTGGACACTACATCACACAGGTACACTGGACACTACATTACACAGGTACACTGGACACTACATCACACAGGTACACTGGACACTACATTACACAGGTACACTGGACACTACATCACACAGGTACACTGGACACTACATCACACAGGTACACTGGACACTACCAGCTCCCAGACTCAGCTGATCCACTGAAGAGATACAAGGACACACTGTATATTACACAGGTACACTGGACACTACATCACACAGGTACACTGGACACTACATTACACAGGTACACTGGACACTACATTACACAGGTACACTGGACACTACATTACACAGGTACACTGGACACTACATCACACAGGTACACTGGACACTACCAGCTCCCAGACTCAGCAGATCCACTGAAGAGATACAAGGACACACTGTATATTACACAGGTACACTGGACACTACATTACACAGGTACACTGGACACTACATCACACAGGTACACTGGACACTACATTACACAGGTACACTGGACAATACATTACACAGGTACACTGGACACTACATCACACAGGTACACTGGACACTACATTACACAGGTACACTGGACACTACATCACACAGGTACACTGGACACTACATTACACAGGTACACTGGACACTACATCACACAGGTACACTGGACACTACATCACACAGGTACACTGGACACTACCAGCTCCTAGACTCAGCTGATCCACTGAAGAGATACAAGGACACACTGTATATTACACAGGTACACTGGACACTACATTACACAGGTACACTGGACACTACATCACACAGGTACACTGGACACTACATTACACAGGTACACTGGACAATACATTACACAGGTACACTGGACACTACATCACACAGGTACACTGGACACTACATTACACAGGTACACTGGACACTACATCACACAGGTACACTGGACACTACATTACACAGGTACACTGGACACTACATCACACAGGTACACTGGACACTACATCACACAGGTACACTGGACACTACCAGCTCCCAGACTCAGCTGATCCACTGAAGAGATACAAGGACACACTGTATATTACACAGGTACACTGGACACTACATCACACAGGTACACTGGACACTACATTACACAGGTACACTGGACACTACATTACACCGGTACACTGGACACTACATTACACAGGTACACTGGACACTACATCACACAGGTACACTGGACACTACCAGCTCCCAGACTCAGCAGATCCACTGAAGAGATACAAGGACACACTGTATATTACACAGGTACACTGGACACTACATTACACAGGTACACTGGACACTACATCACACAGGTACACTGGACACTACATTACACAGGTACACTGGACAATACATTACACAGGTACACTGGACACTACATCACACAGGTACACTGGACACTACATTACACAGGTACACTGGACACTACATCACACAGGTACACTGGACACTACATCACACAGGTACACTGGACACTACATCACACAGGTACACTGGACACTACATCACACAGGTACACTGGACACAACATTACACAGGTACACTGGACACTACATTACACAGGTACACTGGACACTACATTACACAGGTACACTGGACACTACATCACACAGGTACACTGGACACTACATCACACAGGTACACTGGACACTACATCACACAGGTACACTGGACACTACATTACACAGGTACACTGGACACTACATTACACAGGTACACTGGACACTACATTACACAGGTACACTGGACACTACATCACACAGGTACACTGGACACTACATCACACAGGTACACTGGACACTACATTACACAGGTACACTGGACACTGTCCATCACAGCCATGTGTTTTGCTGTCTTCCTCCAGGTCATGTCACTGTGAGGGGTCTTCCTCCAGGTCATGTCACTGTGAGGGGTCTTCCTCCAGGTCATGTCACTGTGAGGGGTCTTCCTCCAGGTCATGTCACTGTGAGGGGTCTTCCTCCAGGTCATGTCACTGTGAGGGGTCTTCCTCCAGGTCATGTCACTGTGAGGGGTCTTCCTCCAGGTCATGTCACTGTGAGGGGTCTTCCTCCAGGTCATGTCACTGTGAGTGGTCTTCCTCCAGGTCATGCAGGCCCAGTGCGTTAAGGTCCAGACGGAGTTCTACCGCCGCAGCCAGAGTGAGGTCATCGAGGGCAAAGGTCACACCATGGGAGCTCTCTACTGGCAACTCAATGATATCTGGCAGGGCCCTTCCTGGTCCTCTATAGGTAGGTGCTGTTACAGGATGGTCCTCTATAGGTAGGTGCTGTTACAGGATGGTCCTCTATAGGTAGGTGCTGTTACAGGACGTCCTGGTCCTCTATAGGTAGGTGCTGTTACAGGATGGTCCTCTATAGGTAGGTGCTGTTACAGGATGGTCCTCTATAGGTAGGTGCTGTTACAGGACGTCCTCTATAGGTAGGTGCTGTTACAGGATGGTCCTCTATAGGTAGGTGCTGTTACAGGATGGCCCTCTATAGGTAGGTGCTGTTACAGGACGTCCTGGTCCTCTATAGGTAGGTACTGTTACAGGATGTCCTGGTCCTCTATAGGTAGGTACTGTTACAGGATGGTCCTCTATAGGTAGGTGCTGTTACAGGATGGTCCTCTATAGGTAGGTGCTGTTACAGGACGTCCTGGTCCTCTATAGGTAGGTGCTGTTACAGGATGGTCCTCTATAGGTAGGTGCTGTTACAGGACGTCCTGGTCCTCTATAGGTAGGTGCTGTTACAGGATGGTCCTCTATAGGTAGGTGCTGTTACAGGACGTCCTCTATAGGTAGGTGCTGTTACAGGATGGTCCTCGATAGGTAGGTGCTGTTACAGGATGGTCCTCTATAGGTAGGTGCTGTTACAGGATGGTCCTCTATACGTAGGTGCTGTTACAGGACGTCCTGGTCCTCTATAGGTAGGTGCTGTTACAGGATGTCCTGGTCCTCTATAGGTAGGTGCTGTTACAGGATGGTCCTCTATAGGTAGGTGCTGTTACAGGATGGTCGTCTATAGGTAGGTGCTGTTAAAGGATGGTCGTCTATAGGTAGGTGCTGTTACAGGATGGTCCTCTATAGGTAGGTGCTGTTACAGGATGGTCCTCTATAGGTAGGTGCTGTTACAGGATGTCCTGGTCCTCTATAGGTAGGTGCTGTTACAGGATGGTCCTCTATAGGTAGGTGCTGTTACAGGATGTCCTGGTCCTCTATAGGTAGGTGCTGTTACAGGATGGTCCTCTATAGGTAGGTGCTGTTACAGGATGGTCCTCTATAGGTAGGTGCTGTTACAGGACGTCCTCTATAGGTAGGTGCTGTTACAGGATGGTTCTCTATAGGTAGGTGCTGTTACAGGATGGTCCTCTATAGGTAGGTGCTGTTACAGGATGGTCCTCTATAGGTAGGTGCTGTTACAGGATGGTCCTCTATAGGTAGGTGCTGTTACAGGACGTCCTGGTCCTCTATAGGTAGGTGCTGTTACAGGATGGTCCTCTATAGGTAGGTGCTGTTACAGGACGTCCTGGTCCTCTATAGGTAGGTGCTGTTACAGGATGTCCTGGTCTTCTATAGGTAGGTGCTGTTACAGGATGGTCCTCTATAGGTAGGTGCTGTTACAGGATGGTCCTCTATAGGTAGGTGCTGTTACAGGATGGTCCTCTATAGGTAGGTGCTGTTACAGGACGTCCTGGTCCTCTACAGGTAGGTACTGTTACAGGATGTCCTGGTCCTCTATAGGTAGGTACTGTTACAGGATGGTCCTCTATAGGTAGGTGCTGTTACAGGATGGTCCTCTATAGGTAGGTGCTGTTACAGGACGTCCTGGTCCTCTATAGGTAGGTGCTGTTACAGGATGGTCCTCTATAGGTAGGTGCTGTTACAGGACGTCCTGGTCCTCTATAGGTAGGTGCTGTTACAGGATGGTCCTCTATAGGTAGGTGCTGTTACAGGACATCCTCTATAGGTAGGTGCTGTTACAGGATGGTCCTCGATAGGTAGGTGCTGTTACAGGATGGTCCTCTATAGGTAGGTGCTGGTACAGGATGGTCCTCTATACGTAGGTGCTGTTACAGGACGTCCTGGTCCTCTATAGGTAGGTGCTGTTACAGGATGTCCTGGTCCTCTATAGGTAGGTGCTGTTACAGGATGGTCCTCTATAGGTAGGTGCTGTTACAGGATGGTCGTCTATAGGTAGGTGCTGTTACAGGATGGTCGTCTATAGGTAGGTGCTGTTACAGGATGGTCCTCTATAGGTAGGTGCTGTTACAGGATGGTCCTCTATAGGTAGGTGCTGTTACAGGATGTCCTGGTCCTCTATAGGTAGGTGCTGTTACAGGATGGTCCTCTATAGGTAGGTGCTGTTACAGGATGTCCTGTTCCTCTATAGGTAGGTGCTGTTACAGGATGGTCGTCTATAGGTAGGTGCTGTTACAGGATGGTCCTCTATAGGTAGGTGCTGTTACAGGATGGTCCTCTATAGGTAGGTGCTGTTACAGGACGTCCTCTATAGGTAGGTGCTGTTACAGGATGGTTCTCTATAGGTAGGTGCTGTTACAGGATGGTCCTCTATAGGTAGGTGCTGTTACAGGATGGTCCTCTATAGGTAGGTGCTGTTACAGGATGGTCCTCTATAGGTAGGTGCTGTTACAGGACGTCCTGGTCCTCTATAGGTAGGTGCTGTTACAGGATGTCCTGGTCTTCTATAGGTAGGTGCTGTTACAGGATGGTCCTCTATAGGTAGGTGCTGTTACAGGATGGTCCTCTATAGGTAGGTGCTGTTACAGGATGTCCTGGTCCTCTATAGGTAGGTGCTGTTACAGGATGTCCTGGTCCTCTATAGGTAGGTGCTGTTACAGGATGGTCGTCTATAGGTAGGTGCTGTTACAGGATGGTCCTCTATAGGTAGGTGCTGTTACAGGATGGTCCTCTATAGGTAGGTGCTGTTACAGGATGGTCCTCTATAGGTAGGTGCTGTTACAGGATGGTCCTCTATAGGTAGGTGCTGTTACAGGATGGTCGTCTATAGGTAGGTGCTGTTACAGGATGGTTCTCTATAGGTAGGTGCTGTTACAGGATGGTCCTCTATAGGTAGGTGCTGTTACAGGATGGTCCTCTATAGGTAGGTGCTGTTACAGGATGGTCCTCTATAGGTAGGTGCTGTTACAGGATGGTCCTCTATAGGTAGGTGCTGTTACAGGATGGTCCTCTATAGGTAGGTGCTGTTACAGGATGGTCCTCTATAGGTAGGTGCTGTTACAGGATGGTCCTCTATAGGTAGGTACATTTACAGGATGGTTCTCTATAGGTAGGTGCTGTTACAGGATGGTCCTCTATAGGTAGGTGCTGTTACAGGATGGTCCTGGAGGGCATTTACACATCTGCACGTTGAAGTGTCCGGTAATGCAGTAATAACTAACATTTCACAACAATACACACAAATCTAAAAGTGAATGAATAGTTAAGAAATATATAAATATTAGGACGAGCAATACATTATACACATATGAGATGAGTAAAGCAGTATGTAAACATTATTAAAGTGACCAGTGATTCCATGTCTATGTATATAGGGCAGCAGCCTCTCTATGTTAGTGATGGCTGTTTAGCAGTCTGATGGCCTTGAGATAGAAGCTGTTTTTCAGTCTCTTGGTTCCAGCTTTGATGCACCTGTACTGATCTCGCCTTCTGGATGGTAGCGGGGTGAACAGGCAGTGGCTCGGGTGGTTGTTGTCCTTGATGATCTTTTTGGCCTTCCTGTGACATCGGGTGCTGTTGGTGTCCTGGAGGGCAGGTAGTTTGCCCCCTGGTGATGCGTTGTGCAGACCATACTACCCTCTGGAGAGCCCTGCAGTTGAGGGCGGTGCAGTTACGTACCAGTCAGTGATACAGCCTGACGGGATGCTCTCAATTGTGCATCTATAAAACTTTGTGAGGGTTTTAGGGACCAAGCCAAATTTCTTAAAAAGAGGTTCTCCCCAAGATCTGATCACTATGTCAGGTTTCTCCCCAAGATCTGGTCGTTATGCCAGGGTTCTCCCCAAGATCTGATCACTATGTCAGGGTTCTCCCCAAGATCAGGTCGTTATGCCAGGGTTCTCCCCAAGATCTGGTCACTATGCCAGGGTTCTCCCCAAGATCTGGTCGTTATGCCAGGGTTCTCCCCAAGATCTGGTCACTATGCCAGGGTTCTCCCCAAGATCTGGTCGTTATGCCAGGGTTCTCCCCAAGATCTGATCACTATGTCAGGGTTCTCCCCAAGATCAGGTCGTTATGCCAGGGTTCTCCCCAAGATCTGGTCACTATGCCAGGGTTCTCCCCAAGATCTGGTCGTTATGCCAGGGTTCTCCCCAAGATCTGGTCACTATGCCAGGGTTCTCCCCAAGATCTGGTCGTTATGCCAGGGTTCTCCCCAAGATCTGGTCACTATGCCAGGGTTCTCCCCAAGATCTGGTCGTTATGCCAGGGTTCTCCCCAAGATCTGGTCACTATGCCAGGGTTCTCCCCAAGATCTGGTCACTATGCCAGGGTTCTCCCCAAGATCTGGTCGTTATGCCAGGGTTCTCCCCAAGATCTGGTCATTATGCCAGGGTTCTCCCCAAGATCTGGTCATTATGCCAGGGTTCTCCCCAAGATCTGGTTGTTATGCCAGGGTTCCCCCCAAGATCTGATCACTATGCCAGGGTTCTCCCCAAGATATGGTCACTATGCCAGGGTTCTCCCCAAATAAGAGGGTGTCACCTTGTTGGCTTGGCTGCGCCACTATGTAAAGATTTCACAGCAAATTAAACAGGTTTCAGATCTGTTCTTCTTCTTCGTCTGCAGAGTTTGGTGGGAAGTGGAAGATGCTCCATTACTTTGCCAAGGACTTCTTCTCCCCTGTGCTTCCGGTGGGCTTCGAGGACCAGGGTAGTCTGGTGGTCTATGCTGTGTCTGACCTGAGCCACGACCTTCACCTCAGGACTGTGGTGCGTTGACCCTCTCGCCATTTTCATCACATCAAATAACTGTTTCTCAATACTCAGATCCATAATTATTGGCAGCCTTGATTAATTATTAGCAAAAAAATACTGTTGTCAATGCTGGGTGTAGCTGGTGCATGGAAGTCAGGCGCAGGAGAGCAGAGATGGGTGGACAAAGCACTTTACTGAGGCAATTATTTGAACAGAACGCAACCGATAAACAAATGCCCAAAGAACAAGTGAGGCAGCACAAAGTACAATAACCAAGTACAAAGTACCGGCTGCCACAAAGCACGGGTATAAAACAAAACCCGGCGCAAACAGTCGGAAGGGTGCCAACCTGAGAAATAAACAATACCCCACACAGACATGGGGGGAACAGAGGGCTAAATACACATAGTATTTATGAAGAGATGTAAACCAAGTGTTAAGGAAAACAAGACAAAACAAATGGAAAATGAAAGGTGGAGCGGCGATGGCTAGAAGACCGGTGACGTCGACCTCCGAATGCCGCCCGACCAAGGAGACAAGGACCGACTTTGGCGGAAGTTGTGACAACTGAATAAAATAAATTATTCAAATGTTGATCTACAGTGCATTTGGAAAGTATTCTGACCCCTTGACTTTTTCCACATTTTGTTACGTTACAGCCTTGTTCTAAAATGGATTACAAATATTTTTTTCCTCATCAATCTACACACAATAACCCATAATGACATCACAACACCCCATAATGACAAAGCGAAAACAGATTTTAAATGTTTGCTAATTTATTAAAAATAAAAAACAGATACCTTATTTACATAAGTCTTCAGACCCTTTGCTATGAGACTCGAAATTGAGCTCAGGTGCCTCCTGTTTCCATTGATCATCCTTGAGATGTTTCTACAACTTGATTGGAGTCCACCTGTGGTAAATACAATTGATTGGACATGATTTGAATGATTAGGCACACACCTGTCTATACAAGGTCCCACAGTTGACAGTGCATGTCAGAGCAAAAACCAAGCCATGAGGTCGAAGAAATTGTCCGTAAAGGTCTGAGACAGGTTTGTGTCAAGGTACAGGTCTGGGGAAGGGTACCAAAATATTTCTGCAGCATTGAAGGACCCTAAGAACGCAGTGACCTCCATCATTCTTAAATGGAAGAAGTTTGGAACCACCAAGACTCTTCCTAGAGCTGGCCGCCTTCCTTGGTCAGGGAGGTGACCAAGAACCCAATGGTCACTCTGACAGAGCTCCAGAGTTCCTCTGTGGAGATGGGAGAACCTTCCAGAAGGACAACCATCTCTGCAGCACTCCACCAACCATGCCTTTATAGTAGAGTGGCCAGACGGAAGCCACTCCTTAGTAAAAAGCACATGACAGCCCACTTGGAGTTTGCCAAAAGGAACCTAAAGACTCAGATCATGAGAAACAAGATTCTCTGGTCTGACGAAACCAAGATTGAACTCTTTGGCCTGAATGCCAAGCGTCATGTCTGGAGGAAACCTGGCACCATCCCTACGGTGAAGCATGGTGGTGGCAGCATCATGCTGTCAGATGTTTTTCAGTGGTAGGGACTGGGAGACTAGTCAGGATTGAGGGAAAGATGAACGGAGCAAAGTACAGAGAGATCCTTGATGAAAACTTGCTCCAGAGCGCTCAGGACCTCAGACTGGGGTGAAGGTTCACCTTCCAACAGGACAAGAACCCTAAGCACACAGCCAAGACAACGCAGGAGTGGCTTTGGGACAAGTCTCTGAATGTCCTTGAGTGGCCCAGCCAGAGCCCGGACTTGAACATCTCTGGAGAGACCTGAAAATAGCTTTACATCAACACTCCCCATCCAACCTGACAGAGCTTGAGAGGATCTGCAGAGAAGAATGGGAGAAACTCCCCAAATACAGGTGTGTCAAGCTTATAGCTTATAGCACAGTTCCCGCTCAGCCCAGTCAAAACTGTTCGCCGCTCTGGCACCCCAATGGTGGAACAATCTCCCTCACGATGCCAGGACAGCGGAGTCAATCACCACCTTCCGGAGACACCTGAAACCCCACCTCTTTAAGGAATACCTGGGATAGGATAAAGTAATCCTTCTAACCCCCCCCCCCCTTTAAAGGATTTAGATGCACTATTGTAAAGTGTTTGTTCTACTGGATATTATAGGTGAATGCACCAATTTGTAAGTCGCTCTGGATAAGAGCGTCTGCTAAATGACTTAAATGTAAATGTAAATGTAGCGTCATACCCAAGAAGACTCGAGGCTGTAATCACTGCCAAAGTAAAGGGTCAGAATCATTTGTTTTTTTAATGAATTTGCAAACATTTCTAAAAACCAGTTTTTGCTTTGTCATTGTGGAGTTGTTGGATTCGGGGTTAAACTTGGAACATTGTTATACTCAGACGTATAGGAACATTAGTTACTAAAGAGACATGAGGGGGTCGCCATAATGAAGCTTGGGAGGAGCTGAGTGCAGGGAAAACAATCGCATGTGACAGTACTGATAAGGGGAGAAACCGTTAAAGGCTCATATCACTCAGCTCCCTGCTTAGCAAGAATGATGCAATGTTTAGCGATAAGGAAGAGACTCCACCCAAAGTGGGGTATGAATACCACCACAGGGGAAGCCGTGTCTGTGTCTGAATTACAGCTGTATCGACCCTTTGGGGAGAATTAAACTTGGTTGAGCTTCTCTAGTGTCCGTGAGTTATTTACTCTGAAAATTTGAATCTAACAGGGTATTGTGATGTCATTATGGGGTATTGTGATGTCATTATGGGGTATTGTGATGTCATTATGGGGTATTGTGATGTCATTATGAGGTATTGTGTATAGATTGATGAGGGGAAAAAAACTATTTAATTAATTTTAGTATAAGGCTGTAACGTAACAAAATGTGGAAAAAGTCAAATGGTCTGAATACTTTCTGAATGCACTGTATATTGCATGCATTAAAAAAAAGTGAAAATTATATTATTTTATACTAATACAATTGCTCAGAGAAAAAAAAATTGTTTAAAAAGTAATACAAAAAAAAAGATATGGGTCAAAATTATTGCCACCCGTAATTTCAGTTCTCCAGCACCCTCCTCTTTTTAGGATAACGACACTGAGCCTTTTCCTCTAAAGTGTTGTATGAGATTAGAGAACACATTGGGAGGGATCTTAGACCAGTCCTCCATACAGAACACATTAGGAGGGATCTTAGACCAGTCCTCCATACAGAACACATTGGGAGGGATCTTAGACCAGCCCTCCATGTTTTGTTGTCTTGTTGGAAGATGCTCTTGGAAGTGTCAGGGGCAAACCGCTTTTTGGCTAAAAAATAACCTGGTACTTGATGTCATTGACCTTAACAAGGGCTAAAGGACAGGTTTGAAGCAAAAAGGTACATCTTCAATATTATGGGGCAAATTTGCTTCCACTGGTCCTGGGGCCCTTTTTAAGGTCATGAAATGTACCAGGCACTAAGACATTTTAGCCAACAAAACCTGGTTGCCTCTGCCAGGAGGCTGACACTTCCAAGAGGGTCTTCCAGCAAGACAATAACCCCAAGGACACGTCAAAATCCACAAAGAAATACAATAAAGTTCAGTATTATTTATTTTATACAGTCTTTTTCTCGTCTTTATCAAGGGTGTCAATAATTATGGACCTGATTGTATTTATGTAAGTACTTCACAACTGCCCCGTAGTCTCCAGGCAGGCTAAGTGGATAACTGTTTTCCTCCATAGTCCCCAGGCAGGCTAAGTGGATAACTGTGTTCCTCCGTAGTCTCCAGGCAGGCTAAGTGGATAACTGTGTTACTCCGTAGTCTCCAGGCAGGCTAAGTGGGTAACTGTGATCCAACACCATCAGTTTTTATTTATGTATTTTATTTCACCTTTATTTAACCAGGTAGGCCAGTTGAGAACAAGTTCTCATTTGCAACTGCGACCTGGCCAAGATAAAGCAAAGCAGTTCGACACATACAACAACACAGAGTTACACATGGAGTAAACAAACATACAATCAATAATACAGTACAAAAATCTATATACAGCATGTGCAAATGAGGTAGGATAAGAGAGGTAAGGCAATAAATAGGCCATAGTGGCAAAGTAATTACAATATTTATACACTGGAATGGTAGGATGTGCAGAAGATGAATGTGCAAGTAGAGATACTGGGGTGCAAAGGAGCAAGATAAATAAATACAGTATGGGGATGAGGTAGTTGGATGGGCTATTTACAGATGGGCTATGTACAGGTGCAGTGATCTGTGAGCTGCTCTGACAGCTGGTGCTTAAAGCTAGTGAGGGAGATATGAGTCTGCTGGAGCGCGTGCTACGGGTGGGTGCTGCTATGATGACCAGTGAGCTGAGATAAGGCGGGGCTTTACCTAGCAGAGACTTGTAGATGACCTGGAGCCAGTGGGTTTGGCAATGAGTATGAAGCGAGGGCCAGCCAACGAGATCATACAGGTCGCAGTGGTGGGTAGTATATGGGGCTTTGGTGACAAAACGGATGGCACCGTGATAGACTGCATCGAATTTGTTGAGTAGAGTGTCGGAGGCTATTTTGTAAATGACATCGCCGAAGTCGAGGATCGGTAGGATAGTCAGTGTTACGAGGGTATGTTTGGCAGCATGAGTGAAGGAAGCCAATTCTAGATTTAATTTTGGATTGGAGATGCTTAATGTGAGTCTGGAAGGAGAGTTTACAGTCTAACCAGACATCTAGGTATTTGTGGTTGTTCACATATTCTAAGTCAGAACCGTCCAGAGTAGTGATGCTGGACGGGCGGTCAGGTGCGGGCAGCGATTGGTTGAAGAGCATGCATTTAGTTTTACTTGCATTTAAGAGCAGTTGGAGGCCACGGAAGGAGAGCTGTACGGCATAGAAGCTTGTCTGGAGGTTAGTTAACACAGTGCCCAAAGAAGGGCCAGAGGTATACAGAACGGTGTCGTCTGCGTAGAGGTGGATCAGAGAATCACCAGCAGCAAGAGCGACATCATTGATATATACAGAGAAGAGAGTCGGCCCGAGAATTGAACCCTGTGGTACCCCCATAGAGACTGCCAGAGGACTGGACAACAGGCCCTCTGATTTGATATACTGAACTCTATCGGAGAAGTAGTTGGTGAACCAAGCGAGGCAGTCATTTGAGAAACCAAGGCTGTTGAGTCTGCCAATAAGAATGTGGTGATGAATGAATGAAGCCTTAGCCAGGTTGATGAATACGGCTGCACAGTAATGTCTCATCGATGGCGGTTATGATATCGTTTAGGACCTTGAGCGTGACTGAGGTGAACCCATGACCAGCTCTGAAACCAGATTGCATAGCAGAGAAGGTACGGTGAGATTCGAAATGGTCGGTAATCTGTTTGTTAACTTGGCTTTCAAAGACCTTAGAAAGGCAGAGTAGGATAGATATAGGGCTGTAGCAGTTTGGGTCTAGAGTGTCTCCCCCTTTGAAGAGGATGACCGCGGCAGCTTTCCAATCTTTGGGGATCTCAGACGATATGAAAGAGAGATTGAACAGGCTAGTAATAGGGGTTACAACAATTGCGGCGGATAATTTTAGAAAGAGAGGGTCCAGATTGTCTAGCCCAGCTGATTTGTAGGGGTCCAGATTTTGCAACTCTTTCAGAACATCAGCTATCTGGATTTAGGGGAAGGAGAAGTGGGGGAGGTTTGGGCGAGTTGCTGTGGGAAGCACAGGGCTGTTGACAAGGGTAGGGGTAGTTAGGTGGAAAGCATGGCCAGCCGTAGAAAAATGCTTATTAAAATTCTCAATTATCGTGGATTTATCGGTGGTGACAGTGTTTCCTAGCCTCAGTGCAGTGGGCAGCTGGGAGGAGGTACTCTTATTCTCCATGGACTTTACAGTGTCCCAGAACTTTTTAGAGTTTGTACTACAGGATGCAAATTTCTGTTTGAAAAAGCTAGCCTTAGCTTTCCTAACTGCCTGTGTATATTGGTTCCTAACTTCCCTAAAAAGTTGCATATCACGGGGACTATTCGATGCAAATGCAGAACGCCACAGGATATTTTTGTGTTGGTTAAGGGCAGTCAGGTCTGGAGAGAACCAAGGGCTATATCTGTTCCTGGTTCTACATTTTTTTGAATGGAGCATGCGTATTTAAGATGGTGAGGAAGGCACTTTTAAAGAATAACCAGGCATCCTCTACTGACGGGATGAGGTCAGTGTCATTCCAGGATACCCCGGCCAGGTCAATTAGAAAGGCCGATTCGCAGAAGTGTTTTAGGGAGAGAGTACTGATTGTAGACTGATGTATCTTGTCGTCAGGTTTCAGTCTATGAGTGGAGCAGTCTGGATCCCGTGTGCACTGTGGCTTCCGGATTGGTGCTCGTGGAAGGAGGAAGTGCTGAGGTCATCCACAAACAGCCAATCACAGCCCTGCTGGCTGGGTGTGGGGGCGGGAGCTGTACCCGCCTCACCTGTCTCTTGACCTTTCACCTCGAGGACGTCAACAGCCAGCAAGGTCCCATTAACCACCTCTTCCTCGGCTCACCCAAAAATGCCCAGCGAATGCTGAGACCCAACATCACAGTAAGATGGAGCGACAACACACACTCCAGCAGCCACGACATCACTAAAACTGACTGACTGACCGCATCATCATGAGTTCTGCTTCTAATTACACGTCATATTGACACATATTCGTCTACTGGATCTCCTATAGGGTAGTCTGGGTTAGTATACAGGAGGACTAATGTATACCCTCTTAGGGTAGTCTGGGTTAGTATACAGGAGGACTAATGTATACCCTCTTAGGGTAGTCTGGGTTAGTATACATATTGTTATTGGTTGTGCATTATAATGCATTACGCATAGTTCACACGGTGTTATATATGTGCTTATAACACATTATGAATAGAGTATTATTTGTAGTAATGGACCAGGAGTGCTTTGTTTTCGGTCCCTGTCTCTCTGAATGGTCAGTATGACTCCGTAATGGACCAGGAGTGCTTTGTTTTCAGTCCCTGTCTCTCTGAATGGTCAGTATGACTCCGTAATGGACCAGGAGTGCTTTGTTTTCAGTCCCTGTCTCTCTGAATGGTCAGTATGACTACCATAGTGACCTCTCTCTCTCTCTCTGTCTCTCTCTCTCTCTCAGGCCGAGGTGCAGCAGGACGAGACAGGACGATACACCGTGGCCCTGAAGTCCTCTGCCGTAGCAGCTTTCGTATGGCTGGATGTGGGGGACGTCCCAGGACGATTCAGCACCAACGGATTCCTCATGACCACCAGGAACAGAACGGTCACCTTTAACCCCTGGGGTCCCACCAGTACCCAGCAGCTAACCCGGGCCCTGACTGTTACGTCATTGAGAGATGTGTACTGACTATCTCGCGTATGAAATGGCATCCCATACCCTACATAGTGCACTACTTTTGACCAGAGCTCTATGGGTTGTACACTATATAGGGAATAGGGTGCCATTTTAGACGTACTTAGTGAACCACTACCCAGTACCCAGGAGTTAACCCAAACCCTCTCCCTAACCTCTCTCAGAGATGAGTACTGAGACCCTCTCCCTAACCTCTCTCAGAGATGAGTACTGAGACCCTCTCCCTAACCTCTCTCAGAGATGAGTACTGAGACCCTCTCCCTAACCTCTCTCAGAGATGAGTACTGAGACCCTCTCCCTAACCTCTCTCAGAGATGAGTACTGAGACCCTCTCCCTAACCTCTCTCTGAGATGAGTACTGAGACCCTCTCCCTAACCTCTCTCAGAGATGAGTACTGAGACCCTCTCCCTAACCTCTCTCTGAGATGAGTACTGAGACCCTCTCCCTAACCTCTCTCAGAGATGAGTACTGAGACCCTCTCCCTAACCTCTCTCAGAGATGAGTACTGAGACCCTCTCCCTAACCTCTCTCAGAGATGAGTACTGAGACCCTCTCCCTAACCTCTCTCTGAGATGAGTACTGAGCAAGGTTATTATAGTAAACAAAAACTAATCATGAGAAAACTATTTAGTAAACTGAAATAAAATAAAACTACACTTAAACTATTGTCTTTGACTCTAAAACGAACCAAAATCAAATAAAAATGACTGTAGTTACGCAACATATCTAAGACTCGCATATTAGATCAAGATTAATTTATCTCGCTAGTAGCCAGGTAACGCCAACTAGCCAGATAACGTCAGCTAGCCAGCTAGCCAGATAACGTCAGCTAGCCAGCTAGCCAGATAACGTCAGCTAGCCAGATAACGTCAGCTAGCTAGATAACGTCAGCTAGCCAGATAACGTCAGCTAGCCAGATAACGTCAGCTAGCCAGATAATGCCAGCTAGCCAGGTAACGTCAGCTAGCCAGCTATCCAGATAACGTCAGCTAGCCAGATAACGTCAGCTAGCTAGATAACGTCAGCTAGCCAGATAACGTCAGCTAGCCAGCTAGCCAGATAACGTCAGCTAGCCAGATAACGTCAGCTAGCCAGATAACGTCAGCTCGCCAGCTAGCCAGATAACGTCAGCTAGCCAGCTAGCCAGATAACGTCAGCTAGCCAGATAACGTCAGCTAGCCAGATAACGTCAGCTAGCCAGATAACGTCAGCTAGCCAGATAACGTCAGCTAGCCAGATAACGTCAGCTAGCCAGATAACGTCAGCTAGCCAGATAATGCCAGCTAGCCAGGTAACGTCAGCTAGCCAGATAACGTCATCTAGCTAGATAACATCAGCTAACTAGATAACGTCAGCTAGCCAGATAACATCAGCTAGCCAGCTAGCCAGATAACGTCAGCTAGCCAGATAACGTCAGCTAGCCAGCTAGCCAGATAACGTCAGCTAGCCAGATAACGTCAGCTAGCCAGCTATCCAGATAACGCCAGCTAGCCAGATAACGTCAGCTAGCCAGCTAGCCAGATAACGTCAGCTAGCCAGATAACGTCAGCTAGCCAGATAACGTCAGCTAGCCAGCTATCCTGATAACGCCAGCTAGCCAGATAACGTCAGCTAGCCAGATAACGTCAGCTAGCCAGAAAACGTCAGCTAGCCAGATAATGTCAGCTAGCCAGATAATGTTCTGAGGATACCACCAGAAGTTAGGCTAATTACTGAGGATGGCGCCAGAAGTTAGGCTAATTACTGAGGATACCACCAGAAGTTAGGCTAATTACTGAGGATGCCACCAGAAGTTAGGCTAAGTACTGAGGATGGCTCCAGAAGTTAGGCTAATTACTGAGGATGGTGCCAGAAGTTAGGCTAATTACTGAGGATGGCGCCAGAAGTTAGGCTAATTACTGAGGATGGCGCCAGAAGTTAGGCTAATTACTGAGGATGCCACCAGAAGTTAGGCTAATTACTGAGGATGGTGCCAGAAGTTAGGCTAATTACTGAGGATGGCACCAGAAGTTAGGCTAATTACTGAGGATGCCACCAGAAATTAGGCTAATTACTGAGGATGGCACCAGAAGTTAGGCTAATTACTGAGGATGGCACCAGAAGTTAGGCTAATTACTGAGGATGCCACCAGAAGTTAGGCTAATTACTGAGGATACCGCCAGAAGTTAGGCTAATTACTGAGGATACCACCAGAAGTTAGGCTAATTACTGAGGATGGTGCCAGATGTTAGGCTAATTACTGAGGATGCCACCAGAAGTTAGGCTAGTTACTGAGGATACCGCCAGAAGTTAGGCTAATTACTGAGGATACCACCAGAAGTTAGGCTAATTACTGAGGATGGCACCAGAAGTTAGGCTAATTACTGAGGATGGCGCCAGAAGTTAGGCTAATTACTGAGGATACCACCAGGAGTTAGGCTAATTACTGAGGATGGTGCCAGAAGTTAGGCTAATTACTGAGGATACCGCCAGAAGTTAGGCTAATTACTGAGGATGGCACCAGAAGTTAGGCTAATTACTGAGGATACCACCAGAAGTTAGGCTAATTACTGAGGATGGCACAAGAAGTTAGGCTAATTACTGAGGATGGCACCAGAAGTTAGGCTAATTACTGAGGATACCACCAGAAGTTAGGCTAATTACTGAGGATGGCGCCAGAAGTTAGGCTAATTACTGAGGATGGTGCCAGAAGTTAGGCTAATTACTGAGGATACCACCAGAAGTTAGGCTAATTACTGAGGATGGCGCCAGAAGTTAGGCTAATTACTGAGGATACCACCAGAAGTTAGGCTAATTACTGAGGATGGCGCCAGAAGTTAGGGTAATTACTGAGGATACCACCAGAAGTTAGGCTAATTACTGAGGATACCACCAGAAGTTAGGCTAATTACTGAGGATGGTGCCAGAAGTTAGGCTAATTACTGAGGATGGCGCCAGTAGTTAGGCTAATTACTGAGGATACCACCAGAAGTTAGGCTAATTACTGAGGATGGCGCCAGAAGTTAGGCTAATTACTGAGGATACCACCAAAAGTTAGGCTAATTACTGAGGATGGCACCAGAAGTTAGGGTAATTACTGAGGATGGCGCCAGAAGTTAGGCTAATTACTGAGGATACCACCAGAAGTTAGGCTAATTACTGAGGATGGCGCCAGAAGTTAGGCTAATTACTGAGGATGGCACCAGAAGTTAGGCTAATTACTGAGGATGGTGCCAGAAGTTAGGGTAATTACTGAAGATACCACCAGAAGTTAGGCTAATTACTGAGGATGGCGCCAGAAGTTAGGGTAATTACTGAAGATACCACCAGAAGTTAGGCTAATTACATGGGAGTAACGGGAGTACCCTACGTTTGTACCCTACACGGGGGGGTGATCACGTTAAGCCACGCTTCGCCTGCAACTCAATCAATTTTACAAAAATAACATTTTCTGGTGCTCCTAAATTTCATGTGGTGCTCCTAATTTTTTTAAAGTAGGGAGCACCAGTGCTACCAATTATTAATATCTATATATTTTTTTAATTTTAATTTAAAGCCCTGACTGAGACCCTCTCCCTAACCGACCTCAGAGATGAGTACTGAGACATGAGAAACCACAACACTCTCCGACAGCTGGATGGACAATTTTGTGTGTGGGATTTGTTGTATATAAGACACAAGTGAAGGAATTTGCAATAATAAAGTAAATGGAGATATATTTTGTATGGTTTTATTTTGCTATAATTTAGATTAGTCTATTTCAGACTACAAGGAAAGTTCAATGTTGTGGGTAATAAGGCTTTACATACACTAACTAACTAACTAACTAACTACTGTAGGTCATTGGGTCTAGGAACCTACGTTAAATAGGACCTCTGTAGGTCATTGGGTCTAGGAACCTACGTTAAATAGGACCTCTGTAGGTCATTGGGTCTAGGAGCCTACAGTAAATAGGACTACTGTAGGTCATTGGGTCTAGGAGCCTACTGTAAATAGGACCTCTGTAGGTCATTGGGTCTAGGAGCCTACTGTAAATAGGACTACTGTAGGTCATTGGGTCTAGGAACCTACGTTAAATAGGACCTCTGTAGGTCATTGGGTCTAGGAGCCTACAGTAAATAGGACTACTGTAGGTCATTGGCTCTAGGAGCCTACAGTAAATAGGACTACTGTAGGTCATTGGGTCTAGGAGCCTACAGTAAATAGGACCTCTGTAGGTCATTGGGTCTAGGAGCCTACAGTAAATAGGACCTCTGTAGGTCATTGGGTCTAGGAGCCTACAATAAATAGGACTACTGTAGGTCATTGGGTCTAGGAGCCTACAGTAAATAGGACCACTGTAGGTCATTGGGTCTAGGAGCCTACAGTAAATAGGACTACTGTAGGTCATTGGGTCTAGCAACCTACAGTAAATAGGACCTCTGTAGGTCATTGGGTCTAGGAGCCTACAGTAAATAGGAATACTGTAGGTCATTGGGTCTAGGAGCCTACAGTAAATAGGACCTCTGTAGGTCATTGGGTCTAGGAGCCTACAGTAAATAGGACTACTGTAGGTCATTGGGTCTAGGAGTCTACAGTAAATAGGACCACTGTAGGTCATTGGGTCTAGGAGCCTACAGTAAATAGGACTGCTGTAGGTCATTGGGTCTAGGAGCCTACAGTAAATAGGACCGCTGTAGGTCATTGGGTCTAGGAGCCTACAGTAAATAGGACCACTGTAGGTCATTGGGTCTAGGAGCCTACAGTAAATAGGACCTCTGTAGGTCATTGGGTCTAGGAGTCTACAGTAAATAGGACCTCTGTAGGTCATTGGGTCTAGGAGCCTACAGTAAATAGGACCTCTGTAGGTCATTGTGTCTAGGAGCCTACAGTAAATAGGACCTCTGTAGGTCATTGGGTCTAGGAGCCTATAGTAAATAGGACCTCTGTAGGTCATTGGGTCTAGGAGCCTACGTTAAATAGGACCACTGTAGGTCGTTGGGTCTAGGAGCCTACAGTAAATAGGACCTCTGTAGGTCATTGGGTCTAGGAGCCTACAGTAAATAGGACCACTGTAGGTCATTGGGTCTAGGAGCCTACAGTAAATAGGACTACTGTAGGTCATTGGGTCTAGGAGCCTACTGTAAATAGGACCTCTGTAGGTCATTGGGTCTAGGAGCCTACTGTAAATAGGACCTCTGTAGGTCATTGGGTCAAGGAGTCTACAGTAAATAGGAATACAATGAAATGATATCCACAAGGAGGCAGTAGAAATACATTACCAAAGTACCCTTCATATTTAACTTAGTCTTCACTGTTCCCGCTACCCAAACGACAGCTTGTAAAACTGGGATTGAAGTAATAGTCCATTTTAGGCTAATATGGGGGGCTATTGACTCATAATAGCCCCCCATAATCCTCTACTAAATGTTTTCATTCTGTAATTCAGTGAACGCGTTGCAATTTGCCAGGCGTGTGTGGGTGGTCAGCTCCGTATTCGTGATCTTTGAACTGCTAGAGTGCTTTCTGATCTCTGCAACTACTGATAGGATAGGATGTTTCATCATTGTTACGGATACAAGTATCCTGTGTTTGTATCCGGTATGTGTTTCTTCTCTCTCCTTCTCCCATCACAGGTGACAATCATCACTCCCCAATCAGTCCCCAATCAGAAGACACCTGTTCCTTTTCCCTCAACCTATCACAGCCCCTTTCCCTTGGTTTCAAAATCCAGTCAGTTGTTTTCTCCCCAGATCAATCTCTCTCTCTCTCTCTCTCTCTCTCTCTCTCTCTCTCTCTCTCTCTCTCTCTCTCTCTCTCTCTCTCTCTCTCTCTCTCTCTCTCTCTCTCTCTCTCTCTCTCTCTCTCTCTCTCTCTCTCTCTCTCTCTCTCTCTCTCTCTCTCTCTCTCTCTCTCTCTCTCTCTCTCTCTCTCTCTCTCTCTCTCTCTCTCTCTCTCTCTCTCTCTCTCTCTTGTGTGTGTGTTCCTCTCTCTATCTCTGTATTGATCTCTTTTGTTTTTGCAACTGCATGTCACATTTGTCCGGTAATCCTGTGAGTATTGTTTTGTTGTTTGTTTGTTTGGTGGGAAAAGGGGGTACCAAGACAAGTCGCCCATGGGCATACATTACCCGTAGGAATACTTTGTCTAAGTACCCTAGTTAGAACTGGGCGGACCACCCACTGTATTTTTGGTTAGTTAGCTAACTGTTATTGAGGTAGGCTAGTCTATCTTAGGGGTGTTTTGGGATTATTGTTTCTTTGCTTGGGTCCAGCTCAGCCCCTTTTCTCACACCCCATTACCGTGTGTTTATAAATAAACCATTAGAGTTTGACGGTAGATTGTAGTTGTCTGTGGTTATTGGTTCTCACTGTTTCTTATCACTATTATAATTTGCATGATTTATGTTACGGTCTCGTTGCCATCCCCCCTAGACTGCAGGGCCAAAGGGATTCGTAACAATCATTCTACATTACATATTGGCTACACAACACGTCAATTAGCCCATGAAGGTCAGCCATCATTACGCACCAATGAGACGAGAGGTGTTCACTTGCACCACCAAGTCAGAAGAGCAGTCTTATTAAATTAAGAGGTGAAAATAGACCAAATTATTAGGGTGAGGCACATGGGCTACTAACATCTTACTACACAACATACACTTAGTATTACTTTCTTAGCTACAGTATACATATCTCCCTGGCATATTACATCTTTATGCAGCAGCATACAAGACATTTTTGGACTCACCTTGTTGCGCTGTGCTGACTTGAACAGGAAGGTGGCGCGACGGTCCTTCGTGGCCAAACTTTGTCATCAAAGTCTGGCATTCTCTGGATATATGATGCTTTCAAGACAACAGGGAACTCTGAAAAAACCCAGAGGTCAAATCATGACGTCAGTGATCTTCAGGTCAGAGATCTAGAAAGAGGCCCGAGTTCTGTGTTGGGTTGACTGTTCAAAACGTATTTTCTCTTCATACTTTCTCTTCATATGACAAGGATGGAAAAGGACGTGATTTGAAGTAATTTTATCTGTGACCAATGACCCTGAGATTTCTTGGATGGGCACTTCTAATGTAAATCTATGGCAGCACCCAAGGGGCTTGAATTTTTGTGCTCTACCCGTAGATTTTGCGGTGACGTAGTGTCCCCATGAGTGACAGAACACTGAGCCATTTTCAGGTCACAACTTGTAGACTTGTTTACGTGCTGCTGTGCGGTTTGTTGCTAACCTTACTTTGCTACCTGCCAACTTTACGGTTTTTACTTTTTAATTGTCATTTTATATTTTAATTTTTCCCTTGCTCGACTTTTTTCATTCTGCTTTTTCACCTTGGACGTTTTATCTGGACGTGATTCGTCAGGACCTCCACCAGCCGAAGCTAAGTAGTAACATTAACATGATGCCTTCTAATTGAAGTCGCTGTACTCGTAATATACAGGAGAACGATCGCCTTACGGAGAGGATAGCTGTGCTGCAAGCCCAGCTTCAGACGCAATCGTTAGGCAAGGGTAATTTCAGTGTAGGAAAGGTTGAAACAGGGTCTGTGCCACCAATAAGTACAGATAGTAACGTTAGTATTAATCCCCTCGCACGGTCCCCGCAGCTGGACAGTTTTCTCATGGCTTCTGGAGGGAAATGCTGTAGGAATGCTCAACCGGTATCGCTCATTCAGCCGACAGAAACTTTCAACCAGTTCTCCCCATTAAGCAACGGGTCGAAGTCAGAGGCCGAGCCTTCTCAGGTCTCTACTCCTCCCGTTGTGGTGTCTGAGACGCCGAAGCCTCCCACCATTAGCTCTGACAAATGTAAAACCCTAGTCATTGGCGACTCCATTACCCGTAGTATTAGACTAAAAACGAATCATGCAGCGATCATACACTGTTTACCAGGGGGCAGGGCTACCGACGTTAAGGCTAATCTGAAGAGGGTGCTGGCTAAGGCTAAAACTAACGAGTATTGAGAGTATAGGGATATTGTTATCCACGTCGGCACCAACGATGTTAGGATGAAACAGTCAGAGGTCACCAAGCGCAACATAGCTTCAGCGTGTAAATCAGCTAGAAAGATGTGTCGGCATCGAGTAATTGTCTCTGGCCCCTTCCCAGTTAGGGGGAGTGAGGGGCTCTACAGCAGAGTCTCTCAACTCAATCGCTGGTTGAAAACTGTTTTCTGAACATAGACAGGGCTCTAACTCCTCTAGCTCCACAATGAGATAGGGTGCAGGCCAGGCAGCAGGCTGTTAGCCAGCCTGCCAGCTTAGTGGAGTCTGCCACTAGCACAGTCAGTGTAGTCAGCTCAGCTATCCCCATTGAGACCGTATCCCCCGCGCATCCCGCAAAGGCGGAGGTGTCGATAACATTCACAATATAAAATGTAAATTTCCCCCACGAAAAACGACTTTGTTTTCATCTTTTGAACTTCTAGTCATGAAATCTATGCAGCCTACTCAATCACTTTTTATAGCTACTGTTTACAGGCCTCCTGGGCCATATACAGCGTTCCTCACTGAGTTCCCGGAATTCCTATCGGATCTTGTAGTCACGGCAAATAATATTGACATTTTTGGTGACTTTAATATTCACATGGAAAAGTCCACAGACCCACTCCAAAAGGCTTTCGGAGCCATCATGGACTCAGTGGGTTTTGTCCAACATGTCTCCGGACCTACTCACTGCCACAGTCATACTCTGGACCTAGTTTTGCCCCGTGGAATAAATATTGTGGATTTGAATGTTATAAATTCACAGACAATCCAAAGATTCCTAGATGCCCTTCCAGACTCCCTCCACCTACCCAAAGAGGTCAGAGTACAAAAATCAGTTAACCACCTAACTGAGGAACTCAATTTAATCTTGCGTAATACCCTAGATGCAGTCGCACCCCTAAAAACAAAAACAAATGTCAGAAGAAACTAGCTCCATGGTATACAGAAAATACCCGAGCCCTGAAGCAAGCTTCCAGAAAATTGTACCAAATTCATAAATTCTGTACCAAATATTAAGTTCTGCTTTCTGATGAATCAAATACTTATGTCATGCAATAAAATGCAAATGAATTACTTAAAAATCATACAATGTGATTTTCTGGATTTTTGTTTTAGATTCCGTCTCTCACAGTTGAAGTGTACCTATGATAAAATTACAGACCTCTACATGCTTTGTAAGTAGGAAAACCTGCAAAATCGGCAGTGTATCAAATACTTGTTCTCCCCACTGTAAAAAACTATCAGCCTATATCGAATCTCCCATTCCTCTCAAAAAAATTAAAAAGCTGTTGCGCAGCAACTCACTGTCTCCCTGAAGACAAACCATGTATACGAAACGCTTCAGTCTGGTTTTAGACCCCATCATAGCACTGAGACTGCACTTGTGAAGGTGGTAAATTACCTTTTAATGGCATCAGACTGAGGCTCTGCATCTGTCCTCGTGCTCCTAGATCTTAGTGCTGCTTTTGATACCATCGACACCATATTCTTTCGGAGAGATTGGAAACCCAAATTGGTCTACACGGACAAGTTCTGGCCTGGTTTAGCTCTTATCTGTCGGAAAGATATCAGTTTGTCTCTGTGGATGGTTTGTCCTCTGACAAATCAACTGTAAATTTCGTTGTTCCTCAAGGCTCCGTTTTAGGACCACTATTGTTCTCGCTGTATATTTTACCTCTTGGTGATGCCATTCGGAAACATAATGTTAAGAGTCACTGGCTTACTGGTGCTCTTCCATGCCGTCCCTAGGAGGGGTGCGTCACTTGAGGACCATGCCTCAGGACTACCTGGCCTGATGACTCCTTGATGTCCACCTGGTTGTGCTGCTGCTCCAGTTTCAACTGTTCTGCCTGTGGCTATGGAACCCTGACCTGTTCACCGGACGTGCTACCTTGTCCCAGACCTGCTGTTTTCAACTCTCTAGAGACAGCAAGAGCGGTAAAGATACTCTGAATGATCGGCTATGAAAAGCCAACTGACATTTACTCCTGAGGTGCTGACCTCTTGGACCCTCTACAACCACTGTGATTTTTATTATCTGACCCTGTTGGTCATCTGTGAACATCTTGGCCATGTTCTGTTATAATCTCCACCCAGCACAGCCAGAAGAGGACTGGCCACCCCTCATAGCCTGGTTCCTCTCTTGGTTTCTTCCTAGGTTTTGGCCGTTCTAGGGAGTTTTTCCTAGCCACCGTGCTTCTACACCTGCATTGCTTGCTGTTTGGGGTTTTAGGCTGGGTTTCTGTTCAGCACTTTGTGACATCAGCTGATGTAAGAAGGGCTATATAAATACATTTGATTGATCACGGCGCAACTAGAGAAGATTACCAACACCTACGCTCCGTATTTTCCGCTGGCTGCCCCACCACCACAGAAAGCACTGAGCTAGGCTGAAACACCTGCATTTTTGGAGCTGCTTTACTGAAGAAAGCAAAAAGAGACCATGTTTGTATATGGCTGTATTAACTAAATTGTTTATTATTTTTTATATTTTTTTTGTTGCAAACTGATATGTGACACATATTAATGCCAAAATAACATGCAAAACAGGTACACAAATGTGTTTATTTTTTAGCTAAACTGATGGGGCTCAAAACAGCCCTGAATGTCGGGTCGCCACTGTTGAGTACTAACCCACAGTACTGAAGCCTGTCCCCTAACATGGTAGTAATACTACTAACCCACAGTACTGAAGCCTGTCCTCTACCATGGTAGTAATACTACTAACCCACAGTACTGAAGCCTGTCCCCCACCATGGTAGTAATACTACTAATCCACAGTACTGAAGCCTGTCCTCTACCATGGTAAGCAATACTACTAACCCACAGTACTGAAGCCTGTCCCCTACCATGGTAGTACTACTACTAATCCACAGTACTGACCCACAGTACTGAAGCCTGTCCCCTACCATGGTAGTAATACTACTAATCCACAGTACTGAAGCCTGTCCCCTACCATGGTAGTAATACTACTAACCCACAGTACTGAAGCCTGTCCCCTACCATGGTAAGCAATACTACTAACCCACAGTACTGAAGCCTGTCCCCTACCATGGTAGTACTACTACTAATCCACAGTACTGACCCACAGTACTGAAGCCTGTCCCCTACCATGGTAGTAATACTACTAATCCACAGTACTGAAGCCTGTCCCCTACCATGGTAGTAATACTACTAACCCACAGTACTGAAGCCTGTCCCCTACCATGGTAAGCAATACTACTAACCCACAGTACTGAAGCCTGTCCCCTACCATGGTAGTACTACTACTAACCCACAGTACTGAAGCCTGTCCCCTACCATGGTAAGCAATACTACTAACCCACAGTACTGAAGCCTGTCCCCTACCATGGTAAGCAATACTACTAACCCACAGTACTGAAGCCTGTCCTCTACCGTGGTAAGCAATACTACTAACCCACAGTACTGAAGCCTGTCGCCTACCATGGTAGTACTACTACTAACCCACAGTACTGAAGCCTGTCGCCTACCATGGTAAGCAATACTACTAACCCACAGTACTGAAGCCTGTCGCCACCATGGTGAGAAACCATCATAACTGATTCCCTCATCTCTGAACCTCTATTATTGCCCTGCTAGCCAGTTTCCACTGCTTCACAAACATAGTTCAATAGGTTTGTTGCGTTGTATTTAATGTGCCCACGCTCTCATTCAGTCATTCCAGTGAGACTTACAGTAGCTGAACTACAACATAAAGCAACTCTGTATGCAAATATCCAATGCACCTGAAGTAAATCTTGATAAACCTGTTCTATGAATCGTAAGCTAAAGCCTGATACAACTGTTTTGTTCCATATGGACCTGAGGCTCAGCTCACACAAACACACACACACACACACACACACACACACACACACACACACACACACACACACACACACAATTAAGGGTTTTTCTTTGTTTTTACTATTTTCTACATTGAAGGATAATAGTGAAGACATCACAACTATAACACATATGGAATAACCAAAAAAGTGCTAGACAAATCAAAATATATTTTACATTTGAGATTCTTCAAAGTAGCCACCCTTTGCCTTATAATAAAAATGTTAAACGTTAAAATACATTTACAACTGATTTCACAGTACATTAAGTGTGTTCCCTCATTAAAATGCAAATTAATTTATAACATTTTTGACATGCGTTTTTCTGGATATTTTTGTTATTATTCTGTCTCTCACTGTTCAAATAAACCTACCATTAAAATTATAGACTGATCATTTCTTTATCAGTGGGCAAACGTACAAAATCAGCAGGGGATCAAATACTTTTTTCCCCTCACTGTATATACCACAACAAACCGATGCTGGCACTAAGACCGTACTCAATGAGCTGTATACGGCCATGAGCAAACAGGAAAACGCTCATCCATAGGCGGCGCTCCTAGTGGCCGGGGACTTTAATGCAGGGAAACTCAAATCCGTTTTACCTCATTTCTATCAACATGTTAAATGTGCATGTTCTGGGATTCTTCCGATGGCATTGAGGAGTATACCACATCAGTCACTGGCTTCATCAATAAGTGCATCGATGACGTCGTCCCCACAGTGACTGTACGTACATACCCCAACCAGAAGACATGGATTACAGGCAACATTCGCACTGGGCTAAAGGGTAGAGCTGCTGCTTTCAAGCTTATAAGAAATCCCGCTATGCCCTCCGATGAACCATCAAACAGGCAAAGCGTCAATACAGGACTAAGATGGAATCGTACTACACCGGCTCCGACGCTCGTCTTTCAAACTATTACAGACTACAAAGGGAAGCACAGCCGAGAGCTGCCTAGTGACATGAGTCTACCAGACGAGCTAAATTGCTTCTATGCTCAATTCGAGGCAAGTAATACTGAAGCATGCATGAGAGCATCAGCTGTTCCGGACGACTGTGATCACGTTCTCTGTAGCCGATGTGAGTAAGACCTGTAAACAGGTCAACATTCAGGAGGCCGCAGGGCCAGACGGATTACCAGGATGTGTACTGCGAGCATGCGCTGACCAACTGGTAAGTGTCTTCACTGACATTTTCAACCTCTCCCTGTCCGAGTCTGTAATACCAACATGTTTCAAGCAGACCACCATAGTCCCTGTGCCCAAGAACACTAAGGTAACCTGCCTAAATGACTACTGACTTGTAGCACTCACGTCTGTAGCCATGAAGTGCTTTGAAAGGCTGGTAATGGCTCACATCAACACCGTTATCCCGGAAACCCTAGACCCACTACAATTATCATACCGCTCCAACAGATCCACAGATGATGCAATCTCTATTGCACTCCACGCTGCCCTTTCCCACCTGGACAAATGGAACACCTATGGAAGAATGCTACTCATTGACTACAGCTCAGTGTTCAACACCATAGTGCCCTCAAAGCTCATCACTAAGCTAAGGATCCTGGGACTAAACACCTCCCTCTGCAACTGGATCCTGGACTTCCTGACGGCCCGCCCTCAGGTGGTAAGGGAAGGCAACAACACATCTGCCATGCTGATCCTCAACACTGGGGCCCCTCAGGGGTGCGTGCTTAGTCCCCTCTTGTACTCCCTGTTTACTCATGACTGCATGGCCATTTCATTTTAAAACATTTATCTTACAAAGGAGTTGTTTACATGGAATTGTATTTGTTGTTTTGTTTACATTTTTTTTCTAATATTCACAGGAAAATGCCACGGGCACTATCTGATGTGTGGAGACATTTCACTGCAGCTAATGTAGAAGGAAAAGCTGTCTACATGTGCTAATACTGTGCCAAATCAGATGTGAAGAATGCAACAAAGATGCAGAATCATCTGGCCAAGTGCATAAAGTTCCCTCAGCGCTCACAACAAGCAACCTCTGATAAAAGTCCCTCTACTTCTATTGGAGGTGAAATGATGAATCAGACACCTTATCGATAGCAACAGCTCATGGTCCTCCTGGAATCAGAACTTTTTTTGACACAATAGAGGAACGTAGTCAGAGAAATGCTGATGATTGTCTTGGTTTCCTGAGTCAAAGGATGCCATCATCTCTACCCTGGCCATCGTCAATGCACCTGTTGATGCTCTGACCCAAGAGGAATGGGAGGTGGTGGAGGAGGTGTCCTGTAACCCTTTGAGCAGGTCACTGTGGAGATCAGTGGAGAGAGGTACAGTAAGCAGTTATTACTACCTCATTATCTGGAACCCTTTGATCAGGTCACTGTGGAGATTAGTGGAGAGAGGTACAGTAAGCAGTTATTACTACCTCATTATCTGGAACCCTTTGAGCAGGTCACCGTGGAGATCAGTGGAGAGAGGTACAGTAAGCAGTTATTATTTAATCCAGTATTATATATGTATATGAGCAGTAGATGATAATGTAGTATCAGTAGACAAAATATGAACCTGAACTAATAAGTTACTGTTCTCTCTTTTCAGCTATGTGACAGCCTCACAAATGATTCTCCTGTGTAAAGGGTCTGCAGCGAATCACAGCCAGCCGCCAGAGAGAAGCAAATGTAACTACAGGACATGTGACAGAGTTGATGGACACCCTGAGTTCATCAATGGACAGGAAGTTACACAGAATGGAATATAATCACTTGCTATCAGAAACCGCTGCACTTGACCCCAGGTTTAAGAAGTTAGTCTTCAGTGATGCCAGAGCGATTGGTGAGGCTCTTCACAGTATAACCTCAGCAGCAGGGAGGGACAGCCCCAGCAGTCAGCTGGCTCAGGCACCAGGGCAACAGGAAGAAGAGTGAGGGAGGGACAGCCCCAGCAGCCAGCTGGCTCAGGCACCAGGGCAACAGGAAGAAGAGGGAGGGACAGCCCCAGCAGCCAGCTGGCTCAGGCACCAGGGCAACAGGAAGAAGAGGGAGGGAGGGACAGCCCCAGCAGTCAGCTGGCTCAGGCACCAGGGCAACAGGAAGAAGAGGGAGGGACAGCCCCAGCAGCCAGCTGGCTCAGGCACCAGGGCAACAGGAAGAAGAGGGAGGGAGGGACAGCCCCAGCAGTCAGCTGGCTCAGGCACCAGGGCAACAGGAAGAAGAGGGATCAGATGGAGCAGAAGCACCAGCAGTAGTGCCACAAACGTCTGCTGTTTGGATGCTGTTTGACGAGAGAGCAACTGGGGATGCAGCACGAAGGAATCCCTCAGCAGATGCCATAATGGAGGTCCGATCCTATTTGGAGGAGCCCCTCCTTCAAAGATCTGCAGAGCCTCTGAGCTGGTGGAAGAACAAGGCCTCTGTCTACCCACGGCTTACTAAAGTCATGACAGGCAGACTCTGCATAGTGGCCACATCCGTTCCCTCTGAGAGGGTCTTCTTGAAAAACGGGACAAATAATTACTGAGAGAAGAAACCGCATCAGCCCCTTGAATGTGAGGCAGCTTGCGTTTCTGAATGCAAATCTCTCATAAAAGCTAAATATGGTCCGCATTGCTGTGTGCTGCTGGTTATAACATGGCACTAAAGAAGAGAGAGAAAAGAGGGACCAGTTTAATGTTTTAAGTGGGATGCTGCAGTTTTGCACATTGTTATTTATTTTTCTTTGATATGGCAGAATATTCTATAATATGTTGTTCAGATTTTATTCGTTTTGAATGGTTACATTAATATGCACTTTGTTTATATACATTAAAAAAGTTATACTTAAAATGCAAATGTTTAATAGCATTCTTTTTCATAACAAATCAATGCATTTTCAAATAGATTGTAGTTAATTAGAATTGTTTTAACATCAATCACTGTCAAACTATCGCAAACGGTTTGTCTTGAAAAAATACAAAACATATATTTTTTTAAAGAGGCGTTTCTTTTTGGTGAGATGAGCAGAAGAAAATAAAAAGTTCACTCCGGGGTCTGAAACTCCCCAGAATTAAATTTGCAACGATTGTACATCCGCTAAGAAAAGTCAGCGAAAACGTAAAAACAAACATCAAGAGAGAAGTCAACATACAAGTGTAAGTAAAAACGAATGCAAATAAGTTCGAAATTTTGCTACTACGTAAAAAATAAATATGTTTTTGTTTAGTTATCTTTTGGAAATTGTAGAAATAAAATATTTCCCTTCTTCAAAAGTTCCAGCTAGGCAGGCTAACGTTAGTTAGATATCATACAGTAGGCGTATATTAATAATGATATATTTAATATAAGTAGACATGCACTCATAACTGACTGTAGCTCATATAAAGCACCTACAAGCTACCGGTGGCTGAAAACACAATCATCGGGGGATGTCGAGGGACGCATTTCCGGGCCGGTCCATTTATTTATTAATTATACAGTATTTCTACTTTGCAAACTCATCTACTGTCAAATCTACCATTCCAGTGTTTTACTTGCTATATTGTATTTACTTCGCCACCATGGCCTTTTTTTGCCTTTACCTCCCTTATCTCACCTCATTTGCTCACATTGTACATAGACTTATTTTTCTACTGTGTTATTGACTGTATGTTTGTTTACTCCATGTGTAACTCTGTGTTGTTGTATGTTGTCGAACTGCTTTGCTTTATCTTGGTCAGGTCGCAGTTGTAAATGAGAACTTGTTCTCAACTTGCCTACCTGGTTAAATAAAGGACTTGTTCTCAACTAGCCTACCTGGTTAAATAAAGGACTTGTTCTCAACTAGCCTAACTGGTAAAATAAAGGACTTGTTCTCAACTAGCCTACCTGGTTAAATAAAGGTGAAATAAAATAAATAATAAATAAATAAATAAAACATGTAGAAAGCATTCCTTCCTCACTTCCCCTGCAAGTCTATACACGTCAGACGTCATGTTACATCATCAGAAGTGTCCACTTCACCTGAGGGGATAGGGTGTGTCTTTAAGTGTTTGTACTTCGGACCTTTTTATTGTTGTGGCTTGTGGAAATCAAATCAAAGTTTATTGGTCGCATATAAAGATTTGCAGATGTTATAACAGGTGCAGCGAAATGCTTATGTTTCTAAGCCTTTTTTTTTTAATCAAGATAATTTTTTCACGTGTTAAACTGCCCCTTGTTTGACCTTTCTATATATCTACATTGGCCTTGTTTTCTTTCTCATTTTTAAAAAAAATATATAATTGTGCTAAAATAAACTTTAGAATGAATCAGCTATGAATCTAAGGCTTTTCTTTCAGCCAATTAGAAGCAAGTTATCCCGTAAATCCCTCCCACCTCTGCAGAAAACCGGAAATTAGAACCACAAAACACAAATCTGCTTTTTGTATCAAATTGGATTATATTTCTCTGAGACATATCTAAATCAGGTGGGCTATCTTTTACATTACAACAGAAATATTCATATTTTGATGGCCAATGTATCATTTGACCGGGTTAGCTAACAATTCATACATTCAGCTTGCCAGTAGAGTCACGCCCTAATTGCTAATCGGAATAAACTATTTTAGTTGATTTAAATGATTTGATAAATAATATAGCTCTGTATGAAATGAGGTTTTCTATAATAGTTAAGGGATGATGTATGGTTAGTGGGATAACGGACAGGACACTGCAGCTCGGTGCTTTTAGCAGGGCGGCTGTATAAAACATCAGGAAGATGACAGATTGACCAGGTGAGCGTCATGTTCATTCCAATCAGTGGACATGAAGGGCAGGACACAGGTTAAAGACACTTTAAAGGGCAGGACACAGGTTAAAGACACTTTAAAGGGCAGGACACAGGTTAAAGACACTTTAAAGGGCAGGACACAGGTTAAAGACACTTTAAAGGGCAGGACACAGGTTAAAGACACTTTAAAGACACTTTTCTACTTTAACCATTTGTACATCGTTACAACACTGTGTATATATATATATAATATGACATTTGAAATGTCTTTATTCTTTTGGAACTTCTGTGAGTGTAATGTTTACTGTTCATTTTTATTGTTTATTTCACTTTTGTATATTATTGTAACAACCCTGGGTTTATAAGCGCGGAAATCGACTCTGCCGGACGAGCTTTTGCGGCACAGTCGATAGCGCGCCGGACTTCGGGCTTGAAGGTCGAGGGTTCGAAACCTGCTCCCTGCCTGTTTCATTACATTATCTACCTCACTTACTTTGGTAATGTTAACGTGTTTCCCCATGCCAAAAAAAAGCCGCTTGAATTGAATTAAAGAACGTTTTTCGGTTCAAACGCTTAAGAAACACCCTCGTCCACTCAGCCTCGCCTTATGCCCTTGGAGGAATCCCCGTAGCCATCATCTTGGTCCAAGTGATTCGTGGCCATCTGGTCTATCTAACAACGTTACCTAACCAGTTAGTCCTATTGAGTTATAATGGGCTTGAGATGTAAACATCTGGTCTATCTAACAACGTTACCTAACCAGTTAGTCCTATTGAGTTATAATGGGCTTGAGATGTAAACATCTGGTCTATCTAACGTTACCTAACCAGTTAGTCCTATTGAGTTATAATGGGCTTGAGATGTAAACATCTGGTCTATCTAACAACGTTATCTAACCAGTTAGTCCTATTGAGTTATAATGGGCTTGAGATGTAAACATCTGGTCTAACAACGTTACCTAACCAGTTAGTCCTATTGAGTTATAATGGGCTTGAGATGTAAACATCTGGTCTATCTAACGTTACCTAACCAGTTAGTCCTATTGAGTTATAATGGGCTTGAGATGTAAACATCTGGTCTATCTAACAACGTTACCTAACCAGTTAGTCCTATTGAGTTATAATGGGCTTGAGATGTAAACATCTGGTCTATCTAACGTTATCTAACCAGTTAGTCCTATTGAGTTATAATGGGCTTGAGATGTCAGCATCTGGTCTATCTAACAACGTTACCTAACCAGTTAGTCCTATTGAGTTATAATGGGCTTGAGATGTAAACATCTGGTCTATCTAACGTTACCTAACCAGTTAGTCCTATTGAGTTATAATGGGCTTGAGATGTAAACATCTGGTCTATCTAACGTTACCTAACCAGTTAGTCCTATTGAGTTATAATGGGCTTGAGATGTAAACATCTGGTCTATCTAACGTTACCTAACCAGTTAGTCCTATTGAGTTATAATGGGCTTGAGATGTAAACATCTGGTCTATCTAACGTTACCTAACCAGTTAGTCCTATTGAGTTATAATGGGCTTGAGATGTAAACATCTGGTCTATCTAACGTTACCTAACCAGTTAGTCCTATTGAGTTATAATGGGCTTGAGATGTCAGCATCTGGTCTATCTAACGTTACCTAACCAGTTAGTCCTATTGAGTTATAATGGGCTTGAGATGTAAACATCTGGTCTATCTAACAACGTTACCTAACCAGTTAGTCCTATTGAGTTATAATGGGCTTGAGATGTAAACATCTGGTCTATCTAACGTTACCTAACCAGTTAGTCCTATTGAGTTATAATGGGCTTGAGATGTCAGCATCTGGTCTATCTAACGTTACCTAACCAGTTAGTCCTATTGAGTTATAATGGGCTTGAGATGTAAACATCTGGTCTATCTAACAACGTTATCTAACCAGTTAGTCCTATTGAGTTATAATGGGCTTGAGATGTAAACATCTGGTCTATCTAACGTTACCTAACCAGTTAGTCCTATTGAGTTATAATGGGCTTGAGATGTAAACATCTGGTCTATCTAACGTTACCTAACCAGTTAGTCCTATTGAGTTATAATGGGCTTGAGATGTCAGCATCTGGTCTATCTAACGTTACCTAACCAGTTAGTCCTATTGAGTTATAATGGGCTTGAGATGTAAACATCTGGTCTATCTAACGTTACCTAACCAGTTAGTCCTATTGAGTTATAATGGGCTTGAGATGTAAACATCTGGTCTATCTAACGTTACCTAACCAGTTAGTCCTATTGAGTTATAATGGGCTTGAGATGTAAACATCTGGTCTATCTAACGTTACCTAACCAGTTAGTCCTATTGAGTTATAATGGGCTTGAGATGTAAACATCTGGTCTTTCTAACGTTATCTAACCAGTTAGTCCTATTGAGTTATAATGGGCTTGAGATGTAAACATCTGGTCTATCTAACGTTACCTAACCAGTTAGTCCTATTGAGTTATAATGGGCTTGAGATGTAAACATCTGGTCTATCTAACAACGTTATCTAACCAGTTAGTCCTATTGAGTTATAATGGGCTTGAGATGTAAACATCTGGTCTATCTAACGTTACCTAACCAGTTAGTCCTATTGAGTTATAATGGGCTTGAGATGTAAACATCTGGTCTATCTAACGTTACCTAACCAGTTAGTCCTATTGAGTTATAATGGGCTTGAGATGTAAACATCTGGTCTATCTAACAACGTTACCTAACCAGTTAGTCCTATTGAGTTGTAATGGGCTTGAGATGTAAACATCTGGTCTATCTAACGTTACCTAACCAGTTAGTCCTATTGAGTTATAATGGGCTTGAGATGTAAACATCTGGTCTATCTAACGTTACCTAACCAGTTAGTCCTATTGAGTTATAATGGGCTTGAGATGTAAACATCTGGTCTATCTAACGTTACCTAACCAGTTAGTCCTATTGAGTTATAATGGGCTTGAGATGTAAACATCTGGTCTATCTAACAACGTTACCTAACCAGTTAGTCCTATTGAGTTGTAATGGGCTTGAGATGTAAACATCTGGTCTATCTAACGTTACCTAACCAGTTAGTCCTATTGAGTTATAATGGGCTTGAGATGTAAACATCTGGTCTATCTAACGTTACCTAACCAGTTAGTCCTATTGAGTTATAATGGGCTTGAGATGTAAACATCTGGTCTATCTAACAACGTTACCTAACCAGTTAGTCCTATTGAGTTATAATGGGCTTGAGATGTAAACATCTGGTCTATCTAACAACGTTACCTAACCAGTTAGTCCTATTGAGTTATAATGGGCTTGAGATGTCAGCATCTGGTCTATCTAACGTTACCTAACCAGTTAGTCCTATTGAGCTATAATGGGCTTGAGATGTAAACATCTGGTCTATCTAACAACGTTATCTAACCAGTTAGTCCTATTGAGTTATAATGGGCTTGCGGTATACGGTTCGAAGGCAGGTAAACAGGCCAAAATGAACACAGCATGTATTTATTAAAGTATCACGATAGAATATTGTATTCAGGCAACATAGGAGATGTGAATAGGAAACATTGAATTCCGAAGTCGGAGTGTATTTTTCTCTTCTCGCTTCAGCTCAACAAAATGTCCGCCATTGAGTTCAATATATTTTGCATCATTTTTTTACGTGTTTTTTTATGTCATATTTATTTGCATACTTCGGTTTAAACTTGCGTCGATGCTTCAAAATATTTCCAAACGGAGTACGTATTGGAGATGTGTCCTCCGTTTGTCCTAGTTTGATTTGGACCCGACCCTCCTGGGCTCAGAACACGGTACTGTGTATTTGGAGAAACATGGATTGTGTATGTGTGTCATTCAGAGGGTGAATGGGCAAGACTAAATGTTTAAGTGCCTTTGAACAGGTTATGGTAGTAGGTGTCATGTTAAAATCTTCCCCGTGTGAAATAGTTCCTAGGTTTTTTTGTGTGTGTGTGTTCTGAGTGTGACATCATGCTGTAAAATGTTCCCAAGTTGTCCAAAGTTGAAGGGTTATCCACATCGGTTTATGTCTCGTTATCACTTGAATTACCCCCCCTAAAAATTGTAAAGGACTTAGATAACATTCTTCATAATTGTATTTGGAGGAGCAATCCTCCCTATCCACGGAAAAATATTCTCAGTTATACCCAAGAACAAGGAGGTTTTGAGGTTGAAATAATACTTATAAAATAAATTGGATTCTGAAGTATATTATGAACCAGAACAGTATTAGGAATTTCTTCCCTAAGTATTTATTTAACTCTGTTGGTGGTTTAGAATTTCTACTTCGGTGTAATTTTGATATTGATAAAATCCCAGTAAAATTGGCCAAATTCTATAAGCAGGCACTTTTAGCTTGGATATTAGCGTATAAACATAATTTCCCCCCTCACAGATACTTTCTATGGAACAACAAAGATATACTATTTTTAGTCTTTTTTTTTTTTACTGATTTGAGAATACAATTATTTTGGTTGGTCAGTTACTGAATGAGGATGGATATCTACTCTCATATGGGGAATTGTTTTGATAAATTTATAATTCCAAATGCAATTGTTTTTGATGCGATATCCAAGTTTTTTTTAAATTATTTTTTATTTCTCTGTGTTTGATGTAAGTGACATAGATTTACATGATAATATATTAATTGGAAAATATGAACATCCTCAAAGATACGTGTAGTAATAAACAGATTAGGAGTATTGTTTGTGATACAACACTTCCCTCAGCAAGATGTTTTTTTTGGGATATCTATGGTGATATACAATGGGGGGGAAGCAAATATTGTATCAGTAAAATAAGTTTCCATGGTAACAAGGTAAAGGAAGTTTAATTTAAAATGTTACATAGAATTTATCCTGTGAAACATGTTTTGGAAAGATTCAAGCTGAATATTGACTGTAATTGTGATTTCTGTGGATTGGAGAAGGAGACCGTTTTTCTTTTTTTTTTACCTGTATTTATAGTATAATTTTTGTAATTGACATACAGAATGTTGTTACAAAGAAAACAGAACAGGATGTACAATCTAATGGTTTTGATGTGTTTATTTTAGGAATTCTGAATAATATTAGATACATTTCATATTCACAAATTCAAATGGTCTAATTCAAAACCTAACAGTTTTCACTTTATAAATTAATTTAAACAATATGGCACTATTTTTAACTAAAAGGAAATTAAAACTTGTATTATTAATGAATATGATTTTTTTGTTTAGGATTCCTGGCAATGTACATAGTTTGCATGTGACAATTCCTCTTTTGTTTGTTGATATTGATATTGATTGTAAAAAATAAATAATTATAATAATACATTTTTTTAAAAAGTTTAAAAAAATATATGTTGCAATCACAACACCATCAAAACGATTAGGAACTATTTCACGTTGGGAAGATTTTTACATGACACCAGGCGCACCGGTTTGAGTGTGTCAAGAACTGCAACGCTGCTGGGTTTTTCACGCTCAACAGTTTCCCTGTGTGTATCAAGAACAGTCCACCACCCAAAGGACATCCAGCCAACTTGACACAACTGTGGGAAGCATTGGAGTCAACATGGACCAACATCCCTTTGGAACACTTTCGACACCTTGTAGAGTCCATACCCCGAAGAATTAAGGCTGTTCTGGGGGCAAAAAGGGGGATGCAACTCAATATTATGAAGGTGTTCCTAATGTTTTGTGCGCTCAGTGTACACTAGCGTTGTTGCACAAAAACAGTACCTGGGAAGCCACAAGTTAAATACAATTCCTTTTCACATTTGGAAAGTCTGTTTAATAATACAAACCTTTAGATATTTTGTCTCAAATTCCCCCCTGTCATAATGACCAACCGTCCTGCCCACTGGCACAGTAAGTAGACATGGAATTGTATTTAACTTGTGCCTTCTCAGGGACTGTTTTTGTGCAACCCAGTACAATTGAAAGCAACACTAGTGTACCAGTACATTCAGAAAGTATTCAGACCCCTTACCCTTTTTCCACGTTTTGTTACGTTACAGCATTATTCCAAAATGGATTACATAAATAAAAAGTCCTCATTAATCTACCCCATAATGACAAAGCGAAACAGGTTTTTAGAAATGTTTGCAAATTTATTTAAAAAAAACTAAAACAGAAATACCTTATTTACATAAGTATTCAGACCCTTTGCGATGAGACTCGGAAACAGGATGCACCTGAACTCAATTTCATTGAACATTCAATTTCTACAACTTGATTGGAGTCCACCTGTGATAAATTCAATTGATTGAACATGATTTGGAAAGGCACACACACCTGTCTATATAAGGTCCCACATTTGGCAGTGCATGTCAGAGCAAAAACCAAGCCATGAGTACCAGAGAAATGTCTGCAGCATTGAAGGTCCCCAAGAACACAGTGGCCTCTATCATTCTTAAATGGAAGAAGTTTGGAACCACCAAGACTCTTCCTAGAGCTGGTCGCCCAGCCAAACTGAGGAATCGTGGGGGAGAAGGGCCTTGTTCAGGGAGGTGACCAAGAACCCGATGGTCACTCTGACAGAACTCCAGAGAGAATGACAACCATCTCTGCAGCACTCCACCAATCAAATCAAACAATTTGTCACGTGCCGAATACAACAGTGAAATGCTTACTTACAAGTCCTTAACCAACAATGCAGTTTTAAGAAAAATACAGAAAGAAAAATAAATAAAAGTAACAAATAATTAAAGAGCAGCAGTAAAATAACAATAACAAGGCTATATACAGGGGTACCGGTATTTTATATACAGGGGTACCGGTATTTTTATATACAGGGGTACCGGTATTTTATATACAGGGGTACCGGTTTACTGAGGAGTGGCTTCCGTCTGGCCACCGCCGTCAGGTCTTTGTGGTAGAGTGGCCAGACGGAAGCCACTCCTCAGTAAAAGGCACATGACAGCCCGCTTGGAGTTTGCCAAAAGGCACCTAAAGGACTCTGACCATGAGAAACAAGCTTCTCTGGTCTGATGAAACCAAGATTGAACTCTTTGGACTGAATACCAAGCGTCATGTTTGGAGGAAACCTGGCACCATCCCTACGGTGAAGCATGGTGGTGGCAGCATCATGCTGTCGGATGTTTTTCAGCGGTAGGGACTGGGAGACTAGTCAGGATCGAGGGAAAGATGAACGGAGCAAAGTACAGAGAGATCCTTGATGAAAACCTGCTCCAGAGCACTCAGGACATCAGACTGGGGCGAAGGTTCACCTTCCAACAGGACAAGAACCCTAAGCACACAGCCAAGACAACGCAGGAGTGGCTTCGGGACAAGTCTCTGAATGTCCTTGAGTGGCCCAGCCAGAGCCTGGACTTGAACCCGATCTAACATCTCTGGAGAGACCTGAAAATAGCTGTACAGCGATGCTCCCCATCCAACCTGACAGAGCTTAAGTGGATCTGCAGAGAAGAATGGAAGAAACTCCCCAAATACAGGTGTGCCAAGCTTGTAATGTCATAAAAAATGTAACTATTTCATCAATTTTAGAATAAGGCTGTAACGTAACAAACTGTGGGAAAAAAGTCAAGGGGTCTGAATACTTTCCGAATGCACTGTAAATACAGCTGTGTTGCTGAAAGTACTTATCTAAGGCAAGACCAAGGACACCGAGTCTGTTGATGAGGGTTTTAGGGAGGGAGGGAGAGGGGTTGTTGTTCTGTGGTGTAAGTACCTTGGAAAGTTGAGCGGTAGGTAGGTTGTAGCATAGACAAACACTCTATAGAAAGGGCTTAAAACCTTTTAACCCTGGCAATTTGACTGCTAAACTAATACACTCACTGTGGCTGCCAGTCCACCCATTATGCCATCAGTTGACTTGAATGGAGAGGCCCGTTGTATAGATATTTCTATGGGTTGTCGTGTGTAGACTACTAGACTGTCAACTCTCACTGTTGTCTCTGTATGTATTGCAGGGCAGACCAGTGTCTGTATTTATGGGGGATAGATGGGAGTCTAGGTGGGGTGTGACTGACTACCATGTTTGTGAGTTGAACGGTAGGATTTAAGGAGACTGTCAGCTCTTACTGTGTTGTCACTATTGAAGGGCAGATACTAGGCAGACCAGTAGGTTATTGAAGGGCAGACACTAGACAGACCAGTAGGTTATTGAAGGGCAGATACTAGACAGACCAGTAGGTTATTGAAGGACAGACCAGTAGGTTATTGAGGGACAGACACTAGACAGACCAGTAGGTTATTGAAGGGCAGACACTAGACAGACCAGTAGGTTATTGAAGGGCAGATACTAGACAGACCAGTAGGTTATTGAAGGGCAGACACTAGACAGACCAGTAGGTTATTGAAGGGCAGACACTAGACAGACCAGTAGGTTATTGAAGGGCAGACACTAGACAGACCAGTAGGTTATTGAAGGACAGACACTAGACAGACCAGTAGGTTATTGAAGGGCAGACACTAGACAGACCAGTAGTTTATTGAAGGGCAGACCAGTAGGTTATTGAAGGGCAGACACTTGACAGACCAGTAGGTTATTGAAGGGCAGACCAGTAGGTTATTGAAGGGCAGATACTAGACAGACCAGTAGGTTATTGAAGGGCAGATACTAGACAGACCAGTAGGTTATTGAAGGACAGACCAGTAGGTTATTGAAGGGCAGACACTAGACAGACCAGTAGGTTATTGAAGGACAGACACTAGACAGACCAGTAGGTTATTGAAGGGCAGACACTAGACAGACCAGTAGGTTATTGAAGGACAGACACTAGACAGACCAGTAGGTTATTGAAGGGCAGATACTAGACAGACCAGTAGGTTATTGAAGGGCAGACACTAGACAGACCAGTAGGTTATTGAAGGGCAGATACTAGACAGACCAGTAGGTTATTGAAGGGCAGACACTAGACAGACCAGTAGGTTATTGAAGGACAGACACTGGACAGACCAGTAGGTTATTGAAGGGCAGACCAGTAGGTTATTGAAGGGCAGATACTAGACAGACCAGTAGGTTATTGAAGGACAGACCAGTAGGTTATTGAAGGGCAGACACTAGACAGACCAGTAGCTTATTGAAGGGCAGATACTAGACAGACCAGTAGGTTATTGAAGGGCAGACCAGTAGGTTATTTAAGGGCAGACACTAGACAGACCAGTAGGTTATTGAAGGACATACCAGTAGGTTATTGAAGGGCAGATACTAGACAGACCAGTAGGTTATTGAAGGGCAGATACTAGACAGACCAGTAGGTTATTGAAGGGCAGACACTAGACAGACCAGTAGGTTATTGAAGGGCAGATACTAGACAGACCAGTAGGTTATTGAAGGGCAGATACTAGGCAGACCAGTAGGTTATTGAACAGCAGACCAGTAGATTATTGAAGGGCAGATACTAGACAGACCAGTAGGTTATTGAAGGGCAGACCAGTAGGTTATTGAAGGGCAGATACTAGACAGACCAGTAGGTTATTGAAGGGCAGACACTAGACAGACCAGTAGGTTATTGAAGGGCAGACCAGTAGGTTATTGAGGGACAGATACTAGACAGACCAGTAGGTTATTGAAGGGCAGATACTAGACAGACCAGTAGGTTATTGAAGGACAGACCAGTAGGTTATTGAAGGACAGACACTAGACAGACCAGTAGGTTATTGAAGGACAGACACTAGACAGACCAGTAGGTTATTGAAGGGCAGACACTAGACAGACCAGTAGGTTATTGAAGGGCAGACCAGTAGGTTATTGAAGGACAGATACTAGACAGACCAGTAGGTTATTGAAGGGCAGACCACTAGGTTATTGAAGGGCAGACACTAGACAGACCAGTAGGTTATTGAAGGGCAGACACTAGACAGACCAGTAGGTTATTGAAGGGCAGACACTAGACAGACCAGTAGGTTATTGAAGGGCAGATACTAGACAGACCAGTAGGTTATTGAAGGGCAGATACTAGACAGACCAGTAGGTTATTGAAGGGCAGACCAGTAGGTTATTGAAGGGCAGACACTAGACAGACCAGTAGGTTATTGAAGGGCAGATACTAGACAAACCAGTAGGTTATTGAAGGGCAGACCAGTAGGTTATTGAAGGGCAGACACTAGACAGACCAGTAGGTTATTGAAGGACAGACACTAGACAGACCAGTAGGTTATTGAAGGGCAGATACTAGACAGACCAGTAGGTTATTGAAGGGCAGACCAGTAGGTTATTGCAGGGCAGACACTAGACAGACCAGTAGGTTATTGAAGGGCAGACCAGTAGGTTATTGAAGGGCAGATACTAGACAGACCAGTAGGTTAATGAAGGACAGACACTAGACAGACCAGTAGGTTATTGAAGGGCAGACCAGTAGGTTATTGAAGGGCAGATACTAGACAGACCAGTAGGTTATTGAAGGGCAGATACTAGACAGACCAGTAGGTTATTGAAGGGCAGACACTAGACAGACCAGTAGGTTATTGAAGGGCAGACCAGTAGGTTATTGAAGGGCAGATACTAGACAGACGAGTAGGTTATTGAATCCCAGACCAGTAGGTTATTGAAGGACAGATACTAGACAGACCAGTAGGTTATTGAAGGGCAGACACTAGACAGACCAGTAGGTTATTGAAGGGCAGACACTAGACAGACCAGTAGGTTATTGAAGGACAGACACTAGACAGACCAGTAGGTTATTGAAGGACAGACACTAGACAGACCAGTAGGTTATTGAAGGACAGACACTAGACAGACCAGTAGGTTATTGAAGGGCAGACACTAGACAGACCAGTAGGTTATTGAAGGGCAGACCAGTAGGTTATTGAGGGACAGATACTAGACAGACCAGTAGGTTATTGAAGGGCAGACACTAGACAGACCAGTAGATTATTGAAGGGCAGACACTAGACAGACCAGTAGGTTATTGAAAGACAGACCAGTAGGTTATTGAAGGGCAGACACTAGACAGACCAGTAGGTTATTGAAGGACAGACACTAAACAGACCAGTAGGTTATTGAAGGACAGACCAGTAGGTTATTGAAGGACAGACACCAGACAGACCAGTAGGTTATTGAAGGACAGACCAGTAGGTTATTGAAGGACAGACACCAGACAGACCAGTAGGTTATTGAAGGACAGACCAGTAGGTTATTGATGGACAGACACCAGACAGACCAGTAGGTTATTGAAGGGCAGACCAGTAGATTATTGAAGGGCAGACACTAGACAGACCAGTAGGTTATTGAAGGGCAGACCAGTTGGTTATTGAAGGGCAGACACTAGACAGACCAGTAGGTTATTGAAGGGCAGACACTAGACAGACCAGTAGGTTATTGAAGGGCAGACCAGTAGGTTATTGAAGGGCAGATACTAGACAGACCAGTAGGTTATTGAAGGGCAGATACTAGACAGACCAGTAGGTTATTGAAGGGCAGACCAGTAGGTTATTGAAGGGCAGATACTAGACAGACCAGTAGGTTATTGAAGGTCAGATACTAGACAGACCAGTAGGTTATTGAAGGACAGACCAGTAGGTTATTGAAGGGCAGATACTAGACAGACCAGTAGGTTATTGAAGGGCAGACACTAGACAGACCAGTAGGTTATTGAAGGACAGACACTAGACAGACCAGTAGGTTATTGAAGGGCAGATACTATACAGACCAGTAGATTATTGAAGGGCAGACACTAGACAGACCAGTAGGTTATTGAAGGACAGACACTAGACAGACCAGTAGGTTATTGAAGCGCAGACACTAGACAGACCAGTAGGTTATTGAAGGGCAGACCAGTAGGTTATTGAAGGGCAGACACTAGACAGACCAGTAGGTTATTGAAGCGCAGACACTAGACAGACCAGTAGGTTATTGAAGGGCAGACCAGTAGGTTATTGAAGGGCAGACACTAGACAGACCAGTAGGTTATTGAAGGGCAGACACTGGACAGACCAGTAAGTTATTGAAGGGCAGACCAGTAGGTTATTGAAGGGCAGACCAGTAGGTTATTGAGGGACAGATACTAGACAGACCAGTAGGTTATTGAAGGGCAGACACTAGACAGACCAGTAGGTTATTGAAGGGCAGATACTAGACAGACCAGTAGGTTATTGAAGGGTAGACCAGTAGGTTATTGAAGGGCAGACACTAGACAGACCAGTAGGTTATTGAAGGGCAGATACTAGACAGACCAGTAGGTTATTGAAGGGCAGACACTAGACAGACCAGTAGGTTATTGAAGGACAGACACTAGACAGACCAGTAGGTTATTGAAGGGCAGATATTAGACAGACCAGTAGGTTATTGAAGGGCAGACACTAGACAGACCAGTAGGTTATTGAAGGGCAGACACTAGACAGACCAGTAGGTTATTGAAGGGCAGACCAGTAGGTTTTTGAAGGGCAGATACTAGACAGACCAGTAGGTTAATGAAGGGCAGACCAGTAGGTTATTGAAGGGCAGATACTAGACAGACCAGTAGGTTATTGAAGGGCAGATATTAGACAGACCAGTAGTTTATTGAAGGGCAGACCAGTAGGTTAATGAAGGACAGACACTAGACAGACCAGTAGGTTATTGAAGGGCAGATACTAGACAGACCAGTAGGTTATTGAAGGGCAGATACTAGACAGACCAGTAGGTTATTGAAGGGCAGACACTAGACAGACCAGTAGATTATTGAAGGGCAGACCAGTAGGTTATTGAAGGGCAGACACTAGACAGACCAGTAGGTTATTGAAGGGCAGACACTAGACAGACCAGTAGGTTATTGAAGGGCAGACCAGTAGGTTATTGAAGGGCATACACTAGACAGACCAGTAGGTTATTGAAGGGCAGACACTGGACAGACCAGTAAGTTATTGAAGGGCAGACCAGTAGGTTATTGAAGGGCAGACCAGTAGGTTATTGAGGGACAGATACTAGACAGACCAGTAGGTTATTGAAGGGCAGACATTAGACAGACCAGTAGGTTATTGAAGGGCAGATACTAGACAGACCAGTAGGTTATTGAAGGGCAGACCAGTAGGTTATTGAAGGGCAGATACTAGACAGACCAGTAGGTTATTGAAGGGCAGACACTAGACAGACCAGTAGGTTATTGAAGGACAGACACTAGACAGACCAGTAGGTTATTGAAGGGCAGATACTAGACAGACCAGTAGGTTATTGAAGGGCAGACACTAGACAGACCAGTAGGTTATTGAAGGGCAGACACTAGACAGACCAGTAGATTATTGAAGGGCAGATACTAGACAGACCAGTAGGTTAATGAAGGGCAGACCAGTAGGTTATTGAAGGGCAGATACTAGACAGACCAGTAGGCTATTGAAGGGCAGACACTAGACAGACCAGTAGGTTATTGAAGGGTAGACACTAGACAGACCAGTAGGTTATTGAAGGGCAGATACTAGACAGACCAGTAAGTTAATGAAGGGCAGACCAGTAGGTTATTGAAGGGCAGATACTAGACAGACCAGTAGGTTATTGAAGGGCAGATATTAGACAGACCAGTAGGTTATTGAAGGGCAGACCAGTAGGTTAATGAAGGACAGACACTAGACAGACCAGTAGGTTATTGAAGGGCAGATACTAGACAGACCAGTAGGTTATTGAAGGGCAGATACTAGACAGACCAGTAGGTTATTGAAGGGCAGACCAGTAGGTTAATGAAGGACAGACACTAGACAGACCAGTAGGTTATTGAAGGGCAGATACTAGACAGACCAGTAGGTTATTGAAGGGCAGATACTAGACAGACCAGTAGGTTATTGAAGGGCAGACACTAGACAGACCAGTAGGTTATTGAAGGGCAGACACTAGACAGACCAGTAGGTTATTGAAGGGCAGACCAGTAGGTTATTGAAGGGCAGACACTAGACAGACCAGTAGGTTATTGAAGGGCAGATACTAGACAGACCAGTAGGTTATTGAAGGGCAGACACTAGACAGACCAGTAGGTTATTGAAGGGCAGATACTAGACAGACCAGTAGGTTATTGAAGGTCAGATACTAGACAGACCAGTAGGTTATTGAAGGGCAGACCAGTAGGTTAATGAAGGACAGACACTAGACAGACCAGTAGGTTATTGAAGGGCAGACCAGTAGGTTATTGAAGGGCAGATACTAGACAGACCAGTAGGTTATTGAAGGGCAGACACTAGACAGACCAGTAGGTTATTGAAGGGCAGACACTAGACAGACCAGTAGGTTATTGAAGGGCAGACCAGTAGGTTATTGAAGGGCAGACACTAGACAGACCAGTAGGTTATTGAAGGGCAGACACTGGACAGACCAGTAAGTTATTGAAGTGCAGACCAGTAGGTTATTGAAGGGCAGACCAGTAGGTTATTGAGGGACAGATACTAGACAGACCAGTAGGTTATTGAAGGGCAGACATTAGACAGACCAGTAGGTTATTGAAGGGCAGACATTAGACAGACCAGTAGGTTATTGAAGGGCAGATACTAGACAGACCAGTAGGTTATTTAAGGGCAGACCAGTAGGTTATTGAAGGGCAGACACTAGACAGACCAGTAGGTTATTGAAGAGCAGATACTAGACAGACCAGTAGGCTATTGAAGGGCAGACACTAGACAGACCAGTAGGTTATTGAAGGACAGACACTAGACAGACCAGTAGGTTATTGAAGGGCAGATACTAGACAGACCAGTAGGTTATTGAAGGGCAGACACTAGACAGACCAGTAGGTTATTGAAGGGCAGATACTAGACAGACCAGTAGGTTAATGAAGGGCAGACCTGTAGGTTATTGAAGGGCAGATACTAGACAGACCAGTAGGTTATTGAAGGGCAGACACTAGACAGACCAGTAGGTTATTGAAGGGCAGACACTAGACAGACCAGTAGGTTATTGAAGGGCAGATACTAGACAGACCAGTAGGTTAATGAAGGGCAGACCAGTAGGTTATTGAATTGCAGATACTAGACAGACCAGTAAGTTATTGAAGGGCAGATATTAGACAGACCAGTAGATTATTGAAGGGCAGACCAGTAGGTTAATGAAGGACAGACACTAGACAGACCAGTAGGTTATTGAAGGGCAGATACTAGACAGACCAGTAGGTTATTGAAGGGCAGATACTAGACAGACCAGTAGGTTATTGAAGGGCAGACCAGTAGGTTAATGAAGGACAGACACTAGACAGACCAGTAGGTTATTGAAGGGCAGATACTAGACAGACCAGTAGGTTATTGAAGGGCAGATACTAGACAGACCAGTAGGTTATTGAAGGGCAGACACTAGACAGACCAGTAGGTTATTGAAGGGCAGACACTAGACAGACCAGTAGGTTATTGAAGGGCAGACCAGTAGGTTATTGAAGGGCAGACACTAGACAGACCAGTAGGTTATTGAAGGGCAGATACTAGACAGACCAGTAGGTTATTGAAGGGCAGACACTAGACAGACCAGTAGGTTATTGAAGGGCAGATACTAGACAGACCAGTAGGTTATTGAAGGACAGATACTAGACAGACCAGTAGGTTATTGAAGGTCAGATACTAGACAGAATAGTTGTTTATTGAAGTGAAGACCAGTAGGTTAATGAAGCACAGACCCTAGACAGACCAGTAGGTTATTGAAGGACAGACACTAGACAGACCAGTAGGTTATTGAAGGGCAGATACTAGACAGACCAGTAGGTTATTGAAGGGCAGACACTAGACAGACCAGTAGGTTATTGAAGGGCAGACACTAGACAGACCAGTAGATTATTGAAGGGCAGATACTAGACAGACCAGTAGGTTAATGAAGGGCAGACCAGTAGGTTATTGAAGGGCAGATACTAGACAGACCAGTAGGCTATTGAAGGGCAGACACTAGACAGACCAGTAGGTTATTGAAGGGTAGACACTAGACAGACCAGTAGGTTATTGAAGGGCAGATACTAGACAGACCAGTAGGTTAATGAAGGGCAGACCAGTAGGTTATTGAAGGGCAGATACTAGACAGACCAGTAGGTTATTGAAGGGCAGATATTAGACAGACCAGTAGGTTATTGAAGGGCAGACCAGTAGGTTAATGAAGGACAGACACTAGACAGACCAGTAGGTTATTGAAGGGCAGATACTAGACAGACCAGTAGGTTATTGAAGGGCAGATACTAGACAGACCAGTAGGTTATTGAAGGGCAGACCAGTAGGTTAATGAAGGACAGACACTAGACAGACCAGTAGGTTATTGAAGGGCAGTTACTAGACAGACCAGTAGGTTATTGAAGGGCAGATACTAGACAGACCAGTAGGTTATTGAAGGGCAGACACTAGACAGACCAGTAGGTTATTGAAGGGCAGACACTAGACAGACCAGTAGGTTATTGAAGGGCAGACCAGTAGGTTATTGAAGGGCAGACACTAGACAGACCAGTAGGTTATTGAAGGGCAGATACTAGACAGACCAGTAGGTTATTGAAGGGCAGACACTAGACAGACCAGTAGGTTATTGAAGGGCAGATACTAGACAGACCAGTAGGTTATTGAAGGGCAGATACTAGACAGACCAGTAGGTTATTGAAGGGCAGACCAGTAGGTTAATGAAGGACAGACACTAGACAGACCAGTAGGTTATTGAAGGGCAGACCAGTAGGTTATTGAAGGGCAGATACTAGACAGACCAGTAGGTTATTGAAGGGCAGACACTAGACAGACCAGTAGGTTATTGAAGGGCAGACACTAGACAGACCAGTAGGTTATTGAAGGGCAGACCAGTAGGTTATTGAAGGGCAGACACTAGACAGACCAGTAGGTTATTGAAGGGCAGACACTGGACAGACCAGTAAGTTATTGAAGTGCAGACCAGTAGGTTATTGAAGGGCAGATACTAGACAGACCAGTAGGTTATTGAAGGGCAGACACTAGACAGACCAGTAGGTTATTGAAGGGCAGATACTAGACAGACCAGTAGGTTATTTAAGGGCAGACCAGTAGGTTATTGAAGGGCAGACACTAGACAGACCAGTAGGTTATTGAAGAGCAGATACTAGACAGACCAGTAGGCTATTGAAGGGCAGACACTAGACAGACCAGTAGGTTATTGAAGGACAGACACTAGACAGACCAGTAGGTTATTGAAGGGCAGATACTAGACAGACCAGTAGGTTATTGAAGGGCAGACACTAGACAGACCAGTAGGTTATTGAAGGGCAGATACTAGACAGACCAGTAGGTTAATGAAGGGCAGACCTGTAGGTTATTGAAGGGCAGATACTAGACAGACCAGTAGGTTATTGAAGGGCAGACACTAGACAGACCAGTAGGTTATTGAAGGGCAGACACTAGACAGACCAGTAGGTTATTGAAGGGCAGATACTAGACAGACCAGTAGGTTAATGAAGGGCAGACCAGTAGGTTATTGAATTGCAGATACTAGACAGACCAGTAAGTTATTGAAGGGCAGATATTAGACAGACCAGTAGATTATTGAAGGGCAGACCAGTAGGTTAATGAAGGACAGACACTAGACAGACCAGTAGGTTATTGAAGGGCAGATACTAGACAGACCAGTAGGTTATTGAAGGGCAGATACTAGACAGACCAGTAGGTTATTGAAGGGCAGACCAGTAGGTTAATGAAGGACAGACACTAGACAGACCAGTAGGTTATTGAAGGGCAGATACTAGACAGACCAGTAGGTTATTGAAGGGCAGATACTAGACAGACCAGTAGGTTATTGAAGGGCAGACACTAGACAGACCAGTAGGTTATTGAAGGGCAGACACTAGACAGACCAGTAGGTTATTGAAGGGCAGACCAGTAGGTTATTGAAGGGCAGACACTAGACAGACCAGTAGGTTATTGAAGGGCAGATACTAGACAGACCAGTAGGTTATTGAAGGGCAGACACTAGACAGACCAGTAGGTTATTGAAGGGCGGATACTAGACAGACCAGTAGGTTATTGAAGGACAGATACTAGACAGACCAGTAGGTTATTGAAGGTCAGATACTAGACAGAATAGTTGTTTATTGAAGTGAAGACCAGTAGGTTAATGAAGGACAGACACTAGACAGACCAGTAGGTTATTGAAGGGCAGACCAGTAGGTTATTGAAGGGCAGATACTAGACAGACCAGTAGGTTATTGAAGGGCAGACACTAGACAGAGCAGTAGGTTATTGAAGGACAGACCAGTAGGTTATTGAAGGGCAGATACTAGACAGACCAGTAGGTTATTGAAGGGCAGATACTAGACAGACCAGTAGGTTATTGAAGGGCAGATACTAGACAGACCAGTAGGTTATTGAAGGGCAGACCAGTAGGTTATTGAAGGGCAGACACTAGACAGACCAGTAGGTTATTGAAGGGCAGATACTAGATAGACCAGTAGGTTATTGAAGGGCAGATACTAGACAGACCAGTAGGTTATTGAAGGGCAGACCAGTAGGTTATTGAAGGGCAGACACTAAACAGGTTGGGTGAAATTTGGGGAGACTTCTTCTATGATCTGCTACTCTTAAAAAAGAATCTTGATATATAATTTAATTGTTTTGCACCGTGAATGACTAAATCATTCCGGACTGTGTTAAATCATTCCGGACTGTGTTAAATCATTCCGGACTGTGTTAAATCATTCCGGACTGTGTTAAATCATTCCGGACTATGTTAAATAGACTGTGGTAAATCCTTCCGGACTCTGTTAAATCATTCCGGACTGTGTTAAATCATTCCGGACTGTGTTAAATCATTCCGGACTCGGTTAAATCATTCCAGACTGTGTTAAATCATTCCAGACTGTAAATATTTTGCTTGTTCATGATATAATAGTCTTCTTCTCGTTTAAGTAATTTTCGTAAGGTGAAAAAGCAAGGCTTAGCCTAGTGAATTAATTTAGACTTCATTTGATGTTGATACAGCCTAAAACTGATAAACTGCATCGTTTTGGATTTGTAAAGTTCAAATGAGTATATTTTTGTAATTCATGATATATCATCTTGTACGTCACTATATCATCAATGTCAAATATCACAATATTCAATTTAATTATATCGGCTCAACCCTACAGACCAGTGCCATGGCTGCTGGCATCACGATCCGAAGATACCAGGATGATGACAAGGAGGTCGTGAAGGAGATCTTCACCATGGGGATGAGCGAGCACGTCCCCTCCTCCTTCATGCACCTCCTCAAACAGCCCCTGACCCAGATGATCCTGATGGTCACGTTCTGCGCCCTGCTGGCCAGCTCCAAGTCCTTCCTGCTGCCTGTAGTAGGGGTCACTCTCCTCCTGGCTGGGGCCAAGCAGCTGGTGGGCTACCTCTTCAACAGCTACATCGACACCTCCCTGAGGAAAGACCTCGACCACATCCAGGAGACCTACCTGGAGAACAAGGACTCGTGTTTCTGGGTGGCTGAGAGCGACGGCCGGGCGGTGGGTTCGGTGGCCTGCCTGCCCGCGGAGAGGGAACCAGGCTGCATGGAGCTGAAGAGGTTGTCTGTACGCCGGACACACCGAGGGATGGGTATCGCCAAGGCCCTCAGCAGGACAGTGGCAGACTTCAGCAGGGAGAGAGGCTTCCCTGCGGTCGTCCTCTACACGTCTGTAGTGCAGACTGATGCACAGAGGCTGTATGAGAACGTAGGCTACACACGGATCAGAGAGTTCGTCATCCCTGAGCCCATCGCCAAAATCACCAACTTTACCCTGATAGAGTACAGACTGGACTTACTGCAGGGGGGGAAGTAGGAGGAGGACTGGAGTTACTGCAGGGGAAAGAGGAGGAGGACTGGACTTACTGCAGGGGGGAATAGGAGGAGGACTGGACTTACTGCAGGGGGAATAGGAGGAGGACTGGACTTACTGCAGGGGGGAATAGGAGGAGGACTGGACTTACTGCAGGGGGGAATAGGAGGAGGACTGGACTTACTGCAGGGGGAATAGGAGGAGGACTGGACTTACTGCAGGGGGGAATAGGAGGAGGACTGGACTTACTGCAGGGGGAATAGGAGGAGGACTGGACTTACTGCAGGGGGGAATAGGAGGAGGACTGGACTTACTGCAGGGGGAATAGGAGGAGGACTGGACTTACTGCAGGGGAAAGAGGAGGAGGACTGGACTTACTGCAGGGGGGAATAGGAGGAGGACTGGACTTACTGCAGGGGGAATAGGAGGAGGACTGGACTTACTGCAGGGGAAAGAGGAGGAGGACTGGACTTACTGCAGGGGGAATTGGAAGAGGACTGGACTTACTGCAGGGGGAATAGGAAGAGGACTGGACTTACTGCAGGGGGGGAAATAGGAGGAGGACTGGACTTACTGCAGGGGAAATAGGAGGAGGACTGGACTTACTGCAGGGGGGATAGGAGGAGGACTGGACTTACTGCAGGGGGAATAGGAGGAGGACTGGACTTACTGCAGGGGGAATAGGAGGAGGACTGGACTTACTGCAGGGGGGAAATAGGAGGAGGACTGGACTTACTGCAAGGGGGATAGGAGGAGGACTGGACTTACTGCAGGGGAAAGAGGAGGAGGACTGGACTTACTGCAGGGGGGAAATAGGAAGAGGACTGGACTTACTGCAGGGGGAAATAGGAGGAGGACTGGACTTACTGCAGGGGGGGAAATAGGAGGAGGACTGGACTTACTGCAGGGGGGAATAGGAGGGGGACTGGACTTACTGCAGGGGGGAAATAGGAGGAGGACTGGACTTACTGCAGGGGGGAATAGGAGGAGGACTGGACTTACTGCAGGGGGAATAGGAGGAGGACTGGACTTACTGCAGGGGGAATAGGAGGAGGACTGGACTTACTGCAGGGGAAAGAGGAGGAGGACTGGACTTACTGCAGGGGAAAGAGGAGGAGGACTGGACTTACTGCAGGGGGGAAATAGGAGGAGGACTGGACTTACTGCAGGGGGGAATAGGAGGAGGACTGGACTTACTGCAGGGGGAATAGGAGGAGGACTGGACTTACTGCAGGGGGGAAATAGGAGGAGGACTGGACTTACTGCAGGGGGAATAGGAGGAGGACTGGACTTACTGCAGGGGGGGAAATAGGAGGAGGACTGGACTTACTGCAGGGGGAATAGGAGGAGGACTGGACTTACTGCAGGGGGGAAATAGGAGGAGGACTGGACTTACTGCAGGGGGGAATAGGAGGAGGACTGGACTTACTGCAGGGGGGAAATAGGAGGAGGACTGGACTTACTGCAGGGGGGAATAGGAGGAGGACTGGACTTACTGCAGGGGGGAAGAGGAGGAGGACTGGACTTACTGCAGGGGGAATAGGAGGAGGACTGAACTTACTGCAGGGGGGAAATAGGAGGACTGGACTTACTGCAGGGGGGAAATAGGAGGACTGGACTTACTGCAGGGGGAATAGGAGGAGGACTGGACTTACTGCAGGGGGAATAGGAGGAGGACTGGACTTACTGCAGGGGGGAATAGGAGGAGGACTGGACTTACTGCAGGGGGAATAGGAGGAGGACTGGACATACTGCAGGGGGGGAATAGGAGGAGGACTGGACTTACTGCAGGGGGGATAGGAGGAGGACTGGACTTACTGCAGGGGGAATAGGAGGAGGACTGGACTTACTGCAGGGGGAATAGGAGGAGGACTGGACTTACTGCAGGGGGGAATAGGAGGGGGACTGGACTTACTGCAGCAGGGAAATAGGAGGAGGACTGGACTTACTGCAGGGGGGGAATAGGAGGAGGACTGGACTTACTGCAGGGGGAATAGGAGGAGGACTGAAAG